>NW_027096055.1:300000-387157 GCF_040115645.1 Euwallacea fornicatus | reverse complement strand
TAAATTGAACAAGATGCAATCATGAATTGTTGTGTCATTTTAAAGATCTCGTCGAGCTGATTAATTTGACACTTTGGTTAACAAATTTGGTCCACATTTGCCAAAGTTATCGAGCTTCAAAGTTTGAAAAGTCACAAAAGTTGTGTGTTTGAGCATATATAGTACTATTTTTCTTGGAAATTCAACAAGATGCAATCATGAATTGTTGTGTCATTTTAAAGATCTCGTCGAGCTGATTAATTTGACACTTTGTTTAACAAATTTGGTCTTCATTTGCCAAAGTTATCGAGCTTCAAAATTGGAAAAGTCACAAAAGTTGTGTGTTTGAGCACATAAAGTACTATTTTTCCTGGAAGTTCAACAAGATGTAATCATGATGTGTTGTGACATCTTCAAAATCTCGTTGAGGTGATTAATTTGACACTTTGTTTAACAAATTTGGTCCACATTTGCCAAAGTTATCGAGCTTCAAAGTTTGAAAAGTCACAAAAGTTGTGTGTTTGAGCATATATAGTACTATTTTTCTTGGAAATTCAACAAGATGCGATCATGAATTGTTGTGTCATTTTAAAGATCTCGTCGAGCTGATTAATTTGACACTTTGTTTAACAAATTTGGTCCACATTTGCCAAAGTTATCGAGCTTCAAAGTTTGAAAAGTCACAAAAGTTGTGTGTTTGAGTACATAAAGTACTATTTTTCTTGGAAATTCAACAAGATGCAATCATGAATTGTTGTGTCATTTTAAAGATCTCGTCGAGCTGATTAATTTGACACTTTGGTTAACAAATTTGGTCCACATTTGCCAAAGTTATCGAGCTTCAAAGTTTGAAAAGTCACAAAATATGTGTGTTTGAGCACATAAAGTACTATTTTTCCTGGAAGTTCAACAAGATGTAATCATGATGTGTTGTGACATCTTCAAAATCTCGTTGAGGTGATTACTTTGACACTTTGGTTAACAAATTTGGTCCACATTTGCCAAAGTTATCGAGCTTCAAAATTGGAAAAGTCACAAAAGTTGTGTGTTTGAGCACATAAAGTACTATTTTTCTTGGAAATTCAACAAGATGCAATCATGATGTGTTGTGACATCTTCAAAATCTCGTTGAGGTGATTACTTTGACATTTTTGGTTAACAAATTTGGTCCACATTTGCCAAAGTTATCGAGCTACAAAGTTTGAAAAGTCACAAAATATGTGTGTTTGAGCACATAAAGTACTATTTTTCTTGGAAGTTCAACAAGATGTAATCATGATGTGTTGTGACATCTTCAAAATCTCGTTGAGGTGATTACTTTGACACTTTGGTTAACAAATTTGGTCCACATTTGCCAAAGTTATCGAGCTTCAAAATTGGAAAAGTCACAAAAGTTGTGTGTTTGAGCACATAAAGTACTATTTTTCTTGGAAATTGAACAAGATGCAATCATGAATTGTTATGTCATTTTAAAGATCTCGTCGAGCTGATTAATTTGACACTTTGGTTAACAAATTTGGTCCACATTTGCCAAAGTTATCGAGCTTCAAAGTTTGAAAAGTTACAAAAGTTGTGTGTTTGAGCACATAAAGTACTATTTTTCCTGGAAGTTCAACAAGATGTAATCATGATGTGTTGTGACATCTTCAAAATCTCGTTGAGGTGATTACTTTGACACTTTGGTTAACAAATTTGGTCCACATTTGCCAAAGTTATCGAGCTTCAAAATTGGAAAAGTCACAAAAGTTGTGTGTTTGAGCACATAAAGTACTGTTTTTCTTGGAAATTGAACAAGATGCAATCATGAATTGTTATGTCATTTTAAAGATCTCGTCGAGCTGATTAATTTGACACTTTGGTTAACAAATTTGGTCCACATTTGCCAAAGTTATCGAGCTTCAAAGTTTGAAAAGTCACAAAAGTTGTGTGTTTGAGCACATAAAGTACTATTTTTCTTGGAAATTCAACAAGATGTAATAATGATGTGTTGTGTCATTTTAAAGATCTCGTCGAGCTGATTAATTTGACACTTTGGTTAACAAATTTGGTCCACATTTGCCAAAGTTATCGAGCTTCAAAGTTTGAAAAGTCACAAAAGTTGTGTGTTTGAGCACATAAAGTACTATTTTCTTGGAAATTCAACAAGATGCAATCATGAATTGTTGTGTCATTTTAAAGATCTCGTCGAGCTGATTAATTTGACACTTTGTTTAACAAATTTGGTCGTCATTTGCCAAAGTTATCGAGCTTCAAAATTGGAAAAGTCACAAAAGTTGTGTGTTTGAGCACATAAAGTACTATTTTTCTTGGAAATTCAACAAGATGCAATCATGATGTGTTGTGACATCTTCAAAATCTCGTCGAGCTGATTAATTTGACACTTTGTTTAACAAATTTGGTCTTCATTTGCCAAAGTTATCGAGCTTCAAAATTGGAAAAGTCACAAAAGTGTGTGTTTGAGCACATAAAGTACTATTTTTCTTGGAAATTCAACAAGATGTAATAATGATGTGTTGTGTCATTTTAAAGATCTCGTCGAGCTGATTAATTTGACACTTTGTTTAACAAATTTGGTCTTCATTTGCCGAAGCTATCGAGGTTCAAAGTGTGAAAAGTCACAAAAGTTGTGTGTTTGAGCACATATAGTACTATTTTTCTTGGAAATTCAACAAGATGCAATCATGAATTGTTGTGTCATTTTAAAGATCTCGTCGAGCTGATTAATTTGACACTTTGGTTAACAAATTTGGTCCACATTTGCCAAAAGTTATCGAGCTTCAAATTTTGAAAAGTCACAAAAGTTGTGTGTTTGAGCACATAAAGTACTATTTTTCTTGGAAATTGAACAAGATGCAATCATGAATTGTTGTGTCATTTTAAAGATCTCGTCGAGCTGATTAATTTGACACTTTGGTTAACAAATTTGGTGCACATTTGCCAAAGTTATCGAGCTTCAAAGTTTGAAAAGTCACAAAAGTTGTGTGTTTGAGCACATATATTACTATTTTTCTTGGAAATTGAACAAGATGCAATCATGAATTGTTGTGTCATTTTAAAGATCTCGTCGAGCTGATTAATTTGACACTTTGGTTAACAAATTTGGTCCACATTTGCCAAAGTTATCGAGCTTCAAAGTTTGAAAAGTCACAAAAGTTGTGTGTTTGAGCACATAAAGTACTATTTTTCCTGGAAGTTCAACAAGATGCAATCATGAATTGTTTTGTCATTTTAAAGATCTCGTCGAGCTGATTAATTTGACACTTTGGTTAACAAATTTGGTCCACATTTGCCAAAGTTATCGAGCTTCAAGGTTTGAAAAGTCACAAAATATGTGTGTTTGAGCACATAAAGTACTATTTTTCCTGGAAGTTCAACAAGATGTAATCATGATGTGTTGTGACATCTTCAAAATCTCGTTGAGGTGATTACTTTGACACTTTGGTTAACAAATTTGGTCCACATTTGCCAAAGTTATCGAGCTTCAAAATTGGAAAAGTCACAAAAGTTGTGTGTTTGAGCACATAAAGTACTATTTTTCTTGGAAATTCAACAAGATGCAATCATGATGTGTTGTGACATCTTCAAAATCTCGTTGAGGTGATTACTTTGACATTTTGGTTAACAAATTTGGTCCACATTTGCCAAAGTTATCGAGCTTCAAAGTTTGAAAAGTCACAAAATATGTGTGTTTGAGCACATAAAGTACTATTTTTCTTGGAAGTTCAACAAGATGTAATCATGATGTGTTGTGACATCTTCAAAATCTCGTTGAGGTGATTACTTTGACACTTTGGTTAACAAATTTGGTCCACATTTGCCAAAGTTATCGAGCTTCAAAATTGGAAAAGTCACAAAAGTTGTGTGTTTGAGCACATAAAGTACTATTTTTCTTGGAAATTGAACAAGATGCAATCATGAATTGTTATGTCATTTTAAAGATCTCGTCGAGCTGATTAATTTGACACTTTGGTTAACAAATTTGGTCCACATTTGCCAAAGTTATCGAGCTTCAAAGTTTGAAAAGTTACAAAAGTTGTGTGTTTGAGCACATAAAGTACTATTTTTCCTGGAAGTTCAACAAGATGTAATCATGATGTGTTGTGACATCTTCAAAATCTCGTTGAGGTGATTACTTTGACACTTTGGTTAACAAATTTGGTCCACATTTGCCAAAGTTATCGAGCTTCAAAATTGGAAAAGTCACAAAAGTTGTGTGTTTGAGCACATAAAGTACTGTTTTTCTTGGAAATTGAACAAGATGCAATCATGAATTGTTATGTCATTTTAAAGATCTCGTCGAGCTGATTAATTTGACACTTTGGTTAACAAATTTGGTCCACATTTGCCAAAGTTATCGAGCTTCAAAGTTTGAAAAGTCACAAAAGTTGTGTGTTTGAGCACATAAAGTACTATTTTTCTTGGAAATTCAACAAGATGTAATAATGATGTGTTGTGTCATTTTAAAGATCTCGTCGAGCTGATTAATTTGACACTTTGGTTAACAAATTTGGTCCACATTTGCCAAAGTTATCGAGCTTCAAAGTTTGAAAAGTCACAAAAGTTGTGTGTTTGAGCACATAAAGTACTATTTTTCTTGGAAATTCAACAAGATGCAATCATGAATTGTTGTGTCATTTTAAAGATCTCGTCGAGCTGATTAATTTGACACTTTGTTTAACAAATTTGGTCGTCATTTGCCAAAGTTATCGAGCTTCAAAATTGGAAAAGTCACAAAAGTTGTGTGTTTGAGCACATAAAGTACTATTTTTCTTGGAAATTCAACAAGATGCAATCATGATGTGTTGTGACATCTTCAAAATCTCGTCGAGCTGATTAATTTGACACTTTGTTTAACAAATTTGGTCTTCATTTGCCAAAGTTATCGAGCTTCAAAATTGGAAAAGTCACAAAAGTGGTGTGTTTGAGCACATAAAGTACTATTTTTCTTGGAAATTCAACAAGATGTAATAATGATGTGTTGTGACATCTTCAAAATCTCGTTGAGGTGATTACTTTGACATTTTGGTTAACAAATTTGGTCCACATTTGCCAAAGTTATCGAGCTACAAAGTTTGAAAAGTCACAAAATATGTGTGTTTGAGCACATAAAGTACTATTTTTCTTGGAAGTTCAACAAGATGTAATCATGATGTGTTGTGACATCTTCAAAATCTCGTTGAGGTGATTACTTTGACACTTTGGTTAACAAATTTGGTCCACATTTGCCAAAGTTATCGAGCTTCAAAATTGGAAAAGTCACAAAAGTTGTGTGTTTGAGCACATAAAGTACTATTTTTCTTGGAAATTGAACAAGATGCAATCATGAATTGTTATGTCATTTTAAAGATCTCGTCGAGCTGATTAATTTGACACTTTGGTTAACAAATTTGGTCCACATTTGCCAAAGTTATCGAGCTTCAAAGTTTGAAAAGTTACAAAAGTTGTGTGTTTGAGCACATAAAGTACTATTTTTCCTGGAAGTTCAACAAGATGTAATCATGATGTGTTGTGACATCTTCAAAATCTCGTTGAGGTGATTACTTTGACACTTTGGTTAACAAATTTGGTCCACATTTGCCAAAGTTATCGAGCTTCAAAATTGGAAAAGTCACAAAAGTTGTGTGTTTGAGCACATAAAGTACTGTTTTTCTTGGAAATTGAACAAGATGCAAGCATGAATTGTTATGTCATTTTAAAGATCTCGTCGAGCTGATTAATTTGACACTTTGGTTAACAAATTTGGTGCACATTTGCCAAAGTTATCGAGCTTCAAAGTTTGAAAAGTCACAAAAGTTGTGTGTTTGAGCACATATATTACTATTTTTCTTGGAAATTGAACAAGATGCAATCATGAATTGTTGTGTCATTTTAAAGATCTCGTCGAGCTGATTAATTTGACACTTTGGTTAACAAATTTGGTCCACATTTGCCAAAGTTATCGAGCTTCAAAGTTTGAAAAGTCACAAAAGTTGTGTGTTTGAGCACATAAAGTACTATTTTTCCTGGAAGTTCAACAAGATGCAATCATGAATTGTTTTGTCATTTTAAAGATCTCGTCGAGCTGATTAATTTGACACTTTGGTTAACAAATTTGGTCCACATTTGCCAAAGTTATCGAGCTTCAAGGTTTGAAAAGTCACAAAATATGTGTGTTTGAGCACATAAAGTACTATTTTTCCTGGAAGTTCAACAAGATGTAATCATGATGTGTTGTGACATCTTCAAAATCTCGTTGAGGTGATTACTTTGACACTTTGGTTAACAAATTTGGTCCACATTTGCCAAAGTTATCGAGCTTCAAAATTGGAAAAGTCACAAAAGTTGTGTGTTTGAGCACATAAAGTACTATTTTTCTTGGAAATTCAACAAGATGCAATCATGATGTGTTGTGACATCTTCAAAATCTCGTTGAGGTGATTACTTTGACATTTTGGTTAACAAATTTGGTCCACATTTGCCAAAGTTATCGAGCTTCAAAGTTTGAAAAGTCACAAAATATGTGTGTTTGAGCACATAAAGTACTATTTTTCTTGGAAGTTCAACAAGATGTAATCATGATGTGTTGTGACATCTTCAAAATCTCGTTGAGGTGATTACTTTGACACTTTGGTTAACAAATTTGGTCCACATTTGCCAAAGTTATCGAGCTTCAAAATTGGAAAAGTCACAAAAGTTGTGTGTTTGAGCACATAAAGTACTATTTTTCTTGGAAATTGAACAAGATGCAATCATGAATTGTTATGTCATTTTAAAGATCTCGTCGAGCTGATTAATTTGACACTTTGGTTAACAAATTTGGTCCACATTTGCCAAAGTTATCGAGCTTCAAAGTTTGAAAAGTTACAAAAGTTGTGTGTTTGAGCACATAAAGTACTATTTTTCCTGGAAGTTCAACAAGATGTAATCATGATGTGTTGTGACATCTTCAAAATCTCGTTGAGGTGATTACTTTGACACTTTGGTTAACAAATTTGGTCCACATTTGCCAAAGTTATCGAGCTTCAAAATTGGAAAAGTCACAAAAGTTGTGTGTTTGAGCACATAAAGTACTGTTTTTCTTGGAAATTGAACAAGATGCAATCATGAATTGTTATGTCATTTTAAAGATCTCGTCGAGCTGATTAATTTGACACTTTGGTTAACAAATTTGGTCCACATTTGCCAAAGTTATCGAGCTTCAAAGTTTGAAAAGTCACAAAAGTTGTGTGTTTGAGCACATAAAGTACTATTTTTCTTGGAAATTCAACAAGATGTAATAATGATGTGTTGTGTCATTTTAAAGATCTCGTCGAGCTGATTAATTTGACACTTTGGTTAACAAATTTGGTCCACATTTGCCAAAGTTATCGAGCTTCAAAGTTTGAAAAGTCACAAAAGTTGTGTGTTTGAGCACATAAAGTACTATTTTTCTTGGAAATTCAACAAGATGCAATCATGAATTGTTGTGTCATTTTAAAGATCTCGTCGAGCTGATTAATTTGACACTTTGTTTAACAAATTTGGTCGTCATTTGCCAAAGTTATCGAGCTTCAAAATTGGAAAAGTCACAAAAGTTGTGTGTTTGAGCACATAAAGTACTATTTTTCTTGGAAATTCAACAAGATGCAATCATGATGTGTTGTGACATCTTCAAAATCTCGTCGAGCTGATTAATTTGACACTTTGTTTAACAAATTTGGTCTTCATTTGCCAAAGTTATCGAGCTTCAAAATTGGAAAAGTCACAAAAGTGGTGTGTTTGAGCACATAAAGTACTATTTTTCTTGGAAATTCAACAAGATGTAATAATGATGTGTTGTGACATCTTCAAAATCTCGTTGAGGTGATTACTTTGACATTTTGGTTAACAAATTTGGTCCACATTTGCCAAAGTTATCGAGCTACAAAGTTTGAAAAGTCACAAAATATGTGTGTTTGAGCACATAAAGTACTATTTTTCTTGGAAGTTCAACAAGATGTAATCATGATGTGTTGTGACATCTTCAAAATCTCGTTGAGGTGATTACTTTGACACTTTGGTTAACAAATTTGGTCCACATTTGCCAAAGTTATCGAGCTTCAAAATTGGAAAAGTCACAAAAGTTGTGTGTTTGAGCACATAAAGTACTATTTTTCTTGGAAATTGAACAAGATGCAATCATGAATTGTTATGTCATTTTAAAGATCTCGTCGAGCTGATTAATTTGACACTTTGGTTAACAAATTTGGTCCACATTTGCCAAAGTTATCGAGCTTCAAAGTTTGAAAAGTTACAAAAGTTGTGTGTTTGAGCACATAAAGTACTATTTTTCCTGGAAGTTCAACAAGATGTAATCATGATGTGTTGTGACATCTTCAAAATCTCGTTGAGGTGATTACTTTGACACTTTGGTTAACAAATTTGGTCCACATTTGCCAAAGTTATCGAGCTTCAAAATTGGAAAAGTCACAAAAGTTGTGTGTTTGAGCACATAAAGTACTGTTTTTCTTGGAAATTGAACAAGATGCAATCATGAATTGTTATGTCATTTTAAAGATTTCGTCGAGCTGATTAATTTGACACTTTGGTTAACAAATTTGGTCCACATTTGCCAAAGTTATCGAGCTTCAAAGTTTGAAAAGTCACAAAAGTTGTGTGTTTGAGCACATAAAGTACTATTTTTCTTGGAAATTCAACAAGATGTAATAATGATGTGTTGTGTCATTTTAAAGATCTCGTCGAGCTGATTAATTTGACACTTTGGTTAACAAATTTGGTCCACATTTGCCAAAGTTATCGAGCTTCAAAGTTTGAAAAGTCACAAAAGTTGTGTGTTTGAGCACATAAAGTACTATTTTTCTTGGAAATTCAACAAGATGCAATCATGAATTGTTGTGTCATTTTAAAGATCTCGTCGAGCTGATTAATTTGACACTTTGTTTAACAAATTTGGTCGTCATTTGCCAAAGTTATCGAGCTTCAAAATTGGAAAAGTCACAAAAGTTGTGTGTTTGAGCACATAAAGTACTATTTTTCTTGGAAATTCAACAAGATGCAATCATGATGTGTTGTGACATCTTCAAAATCTCGTTGAGGTGATTACTTTGACATTTTGGTTAACAAATTTGGTCCACATTTGCCAAAGTTATCGAGCTTCAAAGTTTGAAAAGTCACAAAATATGTGTGTTTGAGCACATAAAGTACTATTTTTCTTGGAAGTTCAACAAGATGTAATCATGATGTGTTGTGACATCTTCAAAATCTCGTTGAGGTGATTACTTTGACACTTTGGTTAACAAATTTGGTCCACATTTGCCAAAGTTATCGAGCTTCAAAATTGGAAAAGTCACAAAAGTTGTGTGTTTGAGCACATAAAGTACTATTTTTCTTGGAAATTGAACAAGATGCAATCATGAATTGTTATGTCATTTTAAAGATCTCGTCGAGCTGATTAATTTGACACTTTGGTTAACAAATTTGGTCCACATTTGCCAAAGTTATCGAGCTTCAAAGTTTGAAAAGTTACAAAAGTTGTGTGTTTGAGCACATAAAGTACTATTTTTCCTGGAAGTTCAACAAGATGTAATCATGATGTGTTGTGACATCTTCAAAATCTCGTTGAGGTGATTACTTTGACACTTTGGTTAACAAATTTGGTCCACATTTGCCAAAGTTATCGAGCTTCAAAATTGGAAAAGTCACAAAAGTTGTGTGTTTGAGCACATAAAGTACTGTTTTTCTTGGAAATTGAACAAGATGCAATCATGAATTGTTATGTCATTTTAAAGATCTCGTCGAGCTGATTAATTTGACACTTTGGTTAACAAATTTGGTCCACATTTGCCAAAGTTATCGAGCTTCAAAGTTTGAAAAGTCACAAAAGTTGTGTGTTTGAGCACATAAAGTACTATTTTTCTTGGAAATTCAACAAGATGTAATAATGATGTGTTGTGTCATTTTAAAGATCTCGTCGAGCTGATTAATTTGACACTTTGGTTAACAAATTTGGTCCACATTTGCCAAAGTTATCGAGCTTCAAAGTTTGAAAAGTCACAAAAGTTGTGTGTTTGAGCACATAAAGTACTATTTTTCTTGGAAATTCAACAAGATGCAATCATGAATTGTTGTGTCATTTTAAAGATCTCGTCGAGCTGATTAATTTGACACTTTGTTTAACAAATTTGGTCGTCATTTGCCAAAGTTATCGAGCTTCAAAATTGGAAAAGTCACAAAAGTTGTGTGTTTGAGCACATAAAGTACTATTTTTCTTGGAAATTCAACAAGATGCAATCATGATGTGTTGTGACATCTTCAAAATCTCGTCGAGCTGATTAATTTGACACTTTGTTTAACAAATTTGGTCTTCATTTGCCAAAGTTATCGAGCTTCAAAATTGGAAAAGTCACAAAAGTGGTGTGTTTGAGCACATAAAGTACTATTTTTCTTGGAAATTCAACAAGATGTAATAATGATGTGTTGTGACATCTTCAAAATCTCGTTGAGGTGATTACTTTGACATTTTGGTTAACAAATTTGGTCCACATTTGCCAAAGTTATCGAGCTACAAAGTTTGAAAAGTCACAAAATATGTGTGTTTGAGCACATAAAGTACTATTTTTCTTGGAAGTTCAACAAGATGTAATCATGATGTGTTGTGACATCTTCAAAATCTCGTTGAGGTGATTACTTTGACACTTTGGTTAACAAATTTGGTCCACATTTGCCAAAGTTATCGAGCTTCAAAATTGGAAAAGTCACAAAAGTTGTGTGTTTGAGCACATAAAGTACTATTTTTCTTGGAAATTGAACAAGATGCAATCATGAATTGTTATGTCATTTTAAAGATCTCGTCGAGCTGATTAATTTGACACTTTGGTTAACAAATTTGGTCCACATTTGCCAAAGTTATCGAGCTTCAAAGTTTGAAAAGTTACAAAAGTTGTGTGTTTGAGCACATAAAGTACTATTTTTCCTGGAAGTTCAACAAGATGTAATCATGATGTGTTGTGACATCTTCAAAATCTCGTTGAGGTGATTACTTTGACACTTTGGTTAACAAATTTGGTCCACATTTGCCAAAGTTATCGAGCTTCAAAATTGGAAAAGTCACAAAAGTTGTGTGTTTGAGCACATAAAGTACTGTTTTTCTTGGAAATTGAACAAGATGCAATCATGAATTGTTATGTCATTTTAAAGATTTCGTCGAGCTGATTAATTTGACACTTTGGTTAACAAATTTGGTCCACATTTGCCAAAGTTATCGAGCTTCAAAGTTTGAAAAGTCACAAAAGTTGTGTGTTTGAGCACATAAAGTACTATTTTTCTTGGAAATTCAACAAGATGTAATAATGATGTGTTGTGTCATTTTAAAGATCTCGTCGAGCTGATTAATTTGACACTTTGGTTAACAAATTTGGTCCACATTTGCCAAAGTTATCGAGCTTCAAAGTTTGAAAAGTCACAAAAGTTGTGTGTTTGAGCACATAAAGTACTATTTTTCTTGGAAATTCAACAAGATGCAATCATGAATTGTTGTGTCATTTTAAAGATCTCGTCGAGCTGATTAATTTGACACTTTGTTTAACAAATTTGGTCGTCATTTGCCAAAGTTATCGAGCTTCAAAATTGGAAAAGTCACAAAAGTTGTGTGTTTGAGCACATAAAGTACTATTTTTCTTGGAAATTCAACAAGATGCAATCATGATGTGTTGTGACATCTTCAAAATCTCGTCGAGCTGATTAATTTGACACTTTGTTTAACAAATTTGGTCTTCATTTGCCAAAGTTATCGAGCTTCAAAATTGGAAAAGTCACAAAAGTGGTGTGTTTGAGCACATAAAGTACTATTTTTCTTGGAAATTCAACAAGATGTAATAATGATGTGTTGTGTCATTTTAAAGATCTCGTCGAGCTGATTAATTTGACACTTTGTTTAACAAATTTGGTCTTCATTTGCCGAAGCTATCGAGGTTCAAAGTGTGAAAAGTCACAAAAGTTGTGTGTTTGAGCACATATAGTACTATTTTTCTTGGAAATTCAACAAGATGCAATCATGAATTGTTGTGTCATTTTAAAGATCTCGTCGAGCTGATTAATTTGACACTTTGGTTAACAAATTTGGTCCACATTTGCCAAAGTTATCGAGCTTCAAATTTTGAAAAGTCACAAAAGTTGTGTGTTTGAGCACATAAAGTACTATTTTTCTTGGAAATTGAACAAGATGCAATCATGAATTGTTGTGTCATTTTAAAGATCTCGTCGAGCTGATTAATTTGACACTTTGGCTAACAAATTTGGTGCACATTTGCCAAAGTTATCGAGCTTCAAAGTTTGAAAAGTCACAAAAGTTGTGTGTTTGAGCACATATATTACTATTTTTCTTGGAAATTGAACAAGATGCAATCATGAATTGTTGTGTCATTTTAAAGATCTCGTCGAGCTGATTAATTTGACACTTTGGTTAACAAATTTGGTCCACATTTGCCAAAGTTATCGAGCTTCAAAGTTTGAAAAGTCACAAAAGTTGTGTGTTTGAGCACATAAAGTACTATTTTTCCTGGAAGTTCAACAAGATGCAATCATGAATTGTTTTGTCATTTTAAAGATCTCGTCGAGCTGATTAATTTGACACTTTGGTTAACAAATTTGGTCCACATTTGCCAAAGTTATCGAGCTTCAAGGTTTGAAAAGTCACAAAATATGTGTGTTTGAGCACATAAAGTACTATTTTTCCTGGAAGTTCAACAAGATGTAATCATGATGTGTTGTGACATCTTCAAAATCTCGTTGAGGTGATTACTTTGACACTTTGGTTAACAAATTTGGTCCACATTTGCCAAAGTTATCGAGCTTCAAAATTGGAAAAGTCACAAAAGTTGTGTGTTTGAGCACATAAAGTACTATTTTTCTTGGAAATTCAACAAGATGCAATCATGATGTGTTGTGACATCTTCAAAATCTCGTTGAGGTGATTACTTTGACATTTTGGTTAACAAATTTGGTCCACATTTGCCAAAGTTATCGAGCTTCAAAGTTTGAAAAGTCACAAAATATGTGTGTTTGAGCACATAAAGTACTATTTTTCTTGGAAGTTCAACAAGATGTAATCATGATGTGTTGTGACATCTTCAAAATCTCGTTGAGGTGATTACTTTGACACTTTGGTTAACAAATTTGGTCCACATTTGCCAAAGTTATCGAGCTTCAAAATTGGAAAAGTCACAAAAGTTGTGTGTTTGAGCACATAAAGTACTGTTTTTCTTGGAAATTGAACAAGATGCAATCATGAATTGTTATGTCATTTTAAAGATCTCGTCGAGCTGATTAATTTGACACTTTGGTTAACAAATTTGGTCTTCATTTGCCAAAGTTATCGAGCTTCAAAATTGGAAAAGTCACAAAAGTTGTGTGTTTGAGCACATAAAGTACTATTTTTCTTGGAAATTGAACAAGATGCAATCATGATGTGTTGTGACATCTTCAAAATCTCGTTGAGGTGATTACTTTGACACTTTGGTTAACAAATTTGGTCCACATTTGCCAAAGTTATCGAGCTTCAAAATTGGAAAAGTCACAAAAGTTGTGTGTTTGAGCACATAAAGTACTGTTTTTCTTGGAAATTGAACAAGATGCAATCATGAATTGTTATGTCATTTTAAAGATCTCGTCGAGCTGATTAATTTGACACTTTGTTTAACAAATTTGGTCTTCATTTGCCAAAGTTATCGAGCTTCAAAATTGGAAAAGTCACAAAAGTTGTGTGTTTGAGCACATAAAGTACTATTTTTCTTGGAAATTGAACAAGATGCAATCATGATGTGTTGTGACATCTTCAAAATCTCGTTGAGGTGATTACTTTGACACTTTGGTTAACAAATTTGGTCCACATTTGCCAAAGTTATCGAGCTTCAAAATTGGAAAAGTCACAAAAGTTGTGTGTTTGAGCACATAAAGTACTATTTTTCTTGGAAATTCAACAAGATGCAATCATGATGTGTTGTGACATCTTCAAAATCTCGTTGAGGTGATTACTTTGACATTTTGGTTAACAAATTTGGTCCACATTTGCCAAAGTTATCGAGCTTCAAAGTTTGAAAAGTCACAAAATATGTGTGTTTGAGCACATAAAGTACTATTTTTCTTGGAAGTTCAACAAGATGTAATCATGATGTGTTGTGACATCTTCAAAATCTCGTTGAGGTGATTACTTTGACACTTTGGTTAACAAATTTGGTCCACATTTGCCAAAGTTATCGAGCTTCAAAATTGGAAAAGTCACAAAAGTTGTGTGTTTGAGCACATAAAGTACTGTTTTTCTTGGAAATTGAACAAGATGCAATCATGAATTGTTATGTCATTTTAAAGATCTCGTCGAGCTGATTAATTTGACACTTTGTTTAACAAATTTGGTCCACATTTGCCAAAGTTATCGAGCTTCAAAGTTTGAAAAGTCACAAAAGTTGTGTGTTTGAGCATATATAGTACTATTTTTCTTGGAAATTCAACAAGATGCAATCATGAATTGTTGTGTCATTTTAAAGATCTCGTCGAGCTGATTAATTTGACACTTTGTTTAACAAATTTGGTCTTCATTTGCCAAAGTTATCGAGCTTCAAAATTGGAAAAGTCACAAAAGTTGTGTGTTTGAGCACATAAAGTACTATTTTTCCTGGAAGTTCAACAAGATGTAATCATGATGTGTTGTGACATCTTCAAAATCTCGTTGAGGTGATTAATTTGACACTTTGTTTAACAAATTTGGTCCACATTTGCCAAAGTTATCGAGCTTCAAAGTTTGAAAAGTCACAAAAGTTGTGTGTTTGAGCATATATAGTACTATTTTTCTTGGAAATTCAACAAGATGCAATCATGAATTGTTGTGTCATTTTAAAGATCTCGTCGAGCTGATTAATTTGACACTTTGTTTAACAAATTTGGTCCACATTTGCCAAAGTTATCGAGCTTCAAAGTTTGAAAAGTCACAAAAGTTGTGTGTTTGAGCACATAAAGTACTATTTTTCCTGGAAGTTCAACAAGATGTAATCATGATGTGTTGTGACATCTTCAAAATCTCGTTGAGGTGATTAATTTGACACTTTGTTTAACAAATTTGGTCCACATTTGCCAAAGTTATCGAGCTTCAAAGTTTGAAAAGTCACAAAAGTTGTGTGTTTGAGCATATATAGTACTATTTTTCTTGGAAATTCAACAAGATGCAATCATGAATTGTTGTGTCATTTTAAAGATCTCGTCGAGCTGATTAATTTGACACTTTGTTTAACAAATTTGGTCCACATTTGCCAAAGTTATCGAGCTTCAAAGTTTGAAAAGTCACAAAAGTTGTGTGTTTGAGCATATATAGTACTATTTTTCTTGGAAATTCAACAAGATGCAATCATGAATTGTTGTGTCATTTTAAAGATCTCGTCGAGCTGATTAATTTGACACTTTGTTTAACAAATTTGGTCCACATTTGCCAAAGTTATCGAGCTTCAAAGTTTGAAAAGTCACAAAAGTTGTGTGTTTGAGCACATAAAGTACTATTTTTCCTGGAAGTTCAACAAGATGTAATCATGATGTGTTGTGACATCTTCAAAATCTCGTTGAGGTGATTAATTTGACACTTTGTTTAACAAATTTGGTCCACATTTGCCAAAGTTATCGAGCTTCAAAGTTTGAAAAGTCACAAAAGTTGTGTGTTTGAGCATATATAGTACTATTTTTCTTGGAAATTCAACAAGATGCGATCATGAATTGTTGTGTCATTTTAAAGATCTCGTCGAGCTGATTAATTTGACACTTTGTTTAACAAATTTGGTCCACATTTGCCAAAGTTATCGAGCTTCAAAGTTTGAAAAGTCACAAAAGTTGTGTGTTTGAGTACATAAAGTACTATTTTTCTTGGAAATTCAACAAGATGCAATCATGAATTGTTGTGTCATTTTAAAGATCTCGTCGAGCTGATTAATTTGACACTTTGGTTAACAAATTTGGTCCACATTTGCCAAAGTTATCGAGCTTCAAAGTTTGAAAAGTCACAAAATATGTGTGTTTGAGCACATAAAGTACTATTTTTCCTGGAAGTTCAACAAGATGTAATAATGATGTGTTGTGACATCTTCAAAATCTCGTTGAGGTGATTCCTTTGACACTTTGTGTAAGAAATTTGGTCCACATTTGCCGAAGTTATCGAGCTTCAAAGTTTGAAAAGTCACAAAAGTAGTGTGTTTGAGCACATAAAGTACTATTTTTCCTGGAAATTCAACAAGATGTAATAATGATGTGTTGTGTCATTTTAAAGATCTCGTCGAGCTGATTAATTTGACACTTTGTTTAACAAATTTGGTCGTCATTTGCCAAAGTTATCGAGCTTCAAAATTGGAAAAGTCACAAAAGTTGTGTGTTTGAGCACATAAAGTACTATTTTTCTTGGAAATTGAACAAGATGCAATCATGAATTGTTGTGTCATTTTAAAGATCTCATCGAGCTGATTAATTTGACACTTTGTTTAACAAATTTGGTCGTCATTTGCCAAAGTTATCGAGCTTCAAAATTGGAAAAGTCACAAAAGTTGTGTGTTTGAGCACATAAAGTACTATTTTTCTTGGAAATTCAACAAGATGTAATAATGATGTGTTGTGTCATTTTAAAGATCTCATCGAGCTGATTAATTTGACACTTTGTTTAACAAATTTGGTCTTCATTTGCCGAAGCTATCGAGCTTCAAAGTTTGAAAAGTCACAAAAGTTGTGTGTTTGAGCACAGAAAGTACTATTTTTCTTGGAAATTCAACAAGATGCAATCATGAATTGTTGTGTCATTTTAAAGATCTCGTCGAGCTGATTAATTTGACACTTTGGTTAACAAATTTGGTCCACATTTGCCAAAGTTATCGAGCTTCAAAGTTTGAAAAGTCACAAAAGTTGTGTGTTTGAGCACATATATTACTATTTTTCTTGGAAATTCAACAAGATGCAATCATGAATTGTTTTGTCATTTTAAAGATCTCGTCGAACTGATTAATTTGACACTTTGGTTAACAAATTTGGTCCACATTTGCCAAAGTTATCGAGCTTCAAGGTTTGAAAAGTCACAAAATATGTGTGTTTGAGCACATAAAGTACTATTTTTCCTGGAAGTTCAACAAGATGTAATCATGATGTGTTGTGACATCTTCAAAATCTCGTTGAGGTGATTACTTTGACACTTTGGTTAACAAATTTGGTCCACATTTGCCAAAGTTATCGAGCTTCAAAATTGGAAAAGTCACAAAAGTTGTGTGTTTGAGCACATAAAGTACTGTTTTTCTTGGAAATTGAACAAGATGCAATCATGAATTGTTATGTCATTTTAAAGATCTCGTCGAGCTGATTAATTTGACACTTTGGTTAACAAATTTGGTGCACATTTGCCAAAGTTATCGAGCTTCAAGGTTTGAAAAGTCACAAAATATGTGTGTTTGAGCACATAAAGTACTATTTTTCCTGGATGTTCAACAAGATGTAATCATGATGTGTTGTGACATCTTCAAAATCTCGTTGAGGTGATTACTTTGACACTTTGGTTAACAAATTTGGTCCACATTTGCCAAAGTTATCGAGCTTCAAAATTGGAAAAGTCACAAAAGTTGTGTGTTTGAGCACATAAAGTACTATTTTTCTTGGAAATTCAACAAGATGTAATAATGATGTGTTGTGTCATTTTAAAGATCTCGTCGAGCTGATTAATTTGACACTTTGGTTAACAAATTTGGTCCACATTTGCCAAAGTTATCGAGCTTCAAAGTTTGAAAAGTCACAAAAGTTGTGTGTTTGAGCACATAAAGTACTATTTTTCTTGGAAATTCAACAAGATGTAATAATGATGTGTTGTGTCATTTTAAAGATCTCGTCGAGCTGATTAATTTGACACTTTGGTTAACAAATTTGGTCCACATTTGCCAAAGTTATCGAGCTTCAAAGTTTGAAAAGTCACAAAAGTTGTGTGTTTGAGCACATAAAGTACTATTTTTCTTGGAAATTCAACAAGATGTAATAATGATGTGTTGTGTCATTTTAAAGATCTCGTCGAGCTGATTAATTTGACACTTTGGTTAACAAATTTGGTCCACATTTGCCAAAGTTATCGAGCTTCAAAGTTTGAAAAGTCACAAAAGTTGTGTGTTTGAGCACATAAAGTACTATTTTTCTTGGAAATTCAACAAGATGCAATCATGAATTGTTGTGTCATTTTAAAGATCTCGTCGAGCTGATTAATTTGACACTTTGTTTAACAAATTTGGTCGTCATTTGCCAAAGTTATCGAGCTTCAAAATTGGAAAAGTCACAAAAGTTGTGTGTTTGAGCACATAAAGTACTATTTTTCTTGGAAATTCAACAAGATGCAATCATGATGTGTTGTGACATCTTCAAAATCTCGTCGAGCTGATTAATTTGACACTTTGTTTAACAAATTTGGTCTTCATTTGCCAAAGTTATCGAGCTTCAAAATTGGAAAAGTCACAAAAGTGGTGTGTTTGAGCACATAAAGTACTATTTTTCTTGGAAATTCAACAAGATGTAATAATGATGTGTTGTGACATCTTCAAAATCTCGTTGAGGTGATTACTTTGACATTTTGGTTAACAAATTTGGTCCACATTTGCCAAAGTTATCGAGCTACAAAGTTTGAAAAGTCACAAAATATGTGTGTTTGAGCACATAAAGTACTATTTTTCTTGGAAGTTCAACAAGATGTAATCATGATGTGTTGTGACATCTTCAAAATCTCGTTGAGGTGATTACTTTGACACTTTGGTTAACAAATTTGGTCCACATTTGCCAAAGTTATCGAGCTTCAAAATTGGAAAAGTCACAAAAGTTGTGTGTTTGAGCACATAAAGTACTATTTTTCTTGGAAATTGAACAAGATGCAATCATGAATTGTTATGTCATTTTAAAGATCTCGTCGAGCTGATTAATTTGACACTTTGGTTAACAAATTTGGTCCACATTTGCCAAAGTTATCGAGCTTCAAAGTTTGAAAAGTTACAAAAGTTGTGTGTTTGAGCACATAAAGTACTATTTTTCCTGGAAGTTCAACAAGATGTAATCATGATGTGTTGTGACATCTTCAAAATCTCGTTGAGGTGATTACTTTGACACTTTGGTTAACAAATTTGGTCCACATTTGCCAAAGTTATCGAGCTTCAAAATTGGAAAAGTCACAAAAGTTGTGTGTTTGAGCACATAAAGTACTGTTTTTCTTGGAAATTGAACAAGATGCAATCATGAATTGTTATGTCATTTTAAAGATTTCGTCGAGCTGATTAATTTGACACTTTGGTTAACAAATTTGGTCCACATTTGCCAAAGTTATCGAGCTTCAAAGTTTGAAAAGTCACAAAAGTTGTGTGTTTGAGCACATAAAGTACTATTTTTCTTGGAAATTCAACAAGATGTAATAATGATGTGTTGTGTCATTTTAAAGATCTCGTCGAGCTGATTAATTTGACACTTTGGTTAACAAATTTGGTCCACATTTGCCAAAGTTATCGAGCTTCAAAGTTTGAAAAGTCACAAAAGTTGTGTGTTTGAGCACATAAAGTACTATTTTTCTTGGAAATTCAACAAGATGCAATCATGAATTGTTGTGTCATTTTAAAGATCTCGTCGAGCTGATTAATTTGACACTTTGTTTAACAAATTTGGTCGTCATTTGCCAAAGTTATCGAGCTTCAAAATTGGAAAAGTCACAAAAGTTGTGTGTTTGAGCACATAAAGTACTATTTTTCTTGGAAATTCAACAAGATGCAATCATGATGTGTTGTGACATCTTCAAAATCTCGTCGAGCTGATTAATTTGACACTTTGTTTAACAAATTTGGTCTTCATTTGCCAAAGTTATCGAGCTTCAAAATTGGAAAAGTCACAAAAGTGGTGTGTTTGAGCACATAAAGTACTATTTTTCTTGGAAATTCAACAAGATGTAATAATGATGTGTTGTGTCATTTTAAAGATCTCGTCGAGCTGATTAATTTGACACTTTGTTTAACAAATTTGGTCTTCATTTGCCGAAGCTATCGAGGTTCAAAGTGTGAAAAGTCACAAAAGTTGTGTGTTTGAGCACATATAGTACTATTTTTCTTGGAAATTCAACAAGATGCAATCATGAATTGTTGTGTCATTTTAAAGATCTCGTCGAGCTGATTAATTTGACACTTTGGTTAACAAATTTGGTCCACATTTGCCAAAGTTATCGAGCTTCAAATTTTGAAAAGTCACAAAAGTTGTGTGTTTGAGCACATAAAGTACTATTTTTCTTGGAAATTGAACAAGATGCAATCATGAATTGTTGTGTCATTTTAAAGATCTCGTCGAGCTGATTAATTTGACACTTTGGCTAACAAATTTGGTGCACATTTGCCAAAGTTATCGAGCTTCAAAGTTTGAAAAGTCACAAAAGTTGTGTGTTTGAGCACATATATTACTATTTTTCTTGGAAATTGAACAAGATGCAATCATGAATTGTTGTGTCATTTTAAAGATCTCGTCGAGCTGATTAATTTGACACTTTGGTTAACAAATTTGGTCCACATTTGCCAAAGTTATCGAGCTTCAAAGTTTGAAAAGTCACAAAAGTTGTGTGTTTGAGCACATAAAGTACTATTTTTCCTGGAAGTTCAACAAGATGCAATCATGAATTGTTTTGTCATTTTAAAGATCTCGTCGAGCTGATTAATTTGACACTTTGGTTAACAAATTTGGTCCACATTTGCCAAAGTTATCGAGCTTCAAGGTTTGAAAAGTCACAAAATATGTGTGTTTGAGCACATAAAGTACTATTTTTCCTGGAAGTTCAACAAGATGTAATCATGATGTGTTGTGACATCTTCAAAATCTCGTTGAGGTGATTACTTTGACACTTTGGTTAACAAATTTGGTCCACATTTGCCAAAGTTATCGAGCTTCAAAATTGGAAAAGTCACAAAAGTTGTGTGTTTGAGCACATAAAGTACTATTTTTCTTGGAAATTCAACAAGATGCAATCATGATGTGTTGTGACATCTTCAAAATCTCGTTGAGGTGATTACTTTGACATTTTGGTTAACAAATTTGGTCCACATTTGCCAAAGTTATCGAGCTTCAAAGTTTGAAAAGTCACAAAATATGTGTGTTTGAGCACATAAAGTACTATTTTTCTTGGAAGTTCAACAAGATGTAATCATGATGTGTTGTGACATCTTCAAAATCTCGTTGAGGTGATTACTTTGACACTTTGGTTAACAAATTTGGTCCACATTTGCCAAAGTTATCGAGCTTCAAAATTGGAAAAGTCACAAAAGTTGTGTGTTTGAGCACATAAAGTACTGTTTTTCTTGGAAATTGAACAAGATGCAATCATGAATTGTTATGTCATTTTAAAGATCTCGTCGAGCTGATTAATTTGACACTTTGGTTAACAAATTTGGTCCACATTTGCCAAAGTTATCGAGCTTCAAAGTTTGAAAAGTCACAAAAGTTGTGTGTTTGAGCACATAAAGTACTATTTTTCTTGGAAATTCAACAAGATGTAATAATGATGTGTTGTGTCATTTTAAAGATCTCGTCGAGCTGATTAATTTGACACTTTGGTTAACAAATTTGGTCCACATTTGCCAAAGTTATCGAGCTTCAAAGTTTGAAAAGTCACAAAAGTTGTGTGTTTGAGCACATAAAGTACTATTTTTCTTGGAAATTCAACAAGATGCAATCATGAATTGTTGTGTCATTTTAAAGATCTCGTCGAGCTGATTAATTTGACACTTTGTTTAACAAATTTGGTCGTCATTTGCCAAAGTTATCGAGCTTCAAAATTGGAAAAGTCACAAAAGTTGTGTGTTTGAGCACATAAAGTACTATTTTTCTTGGAAATTCAACAAGATGCAATCATGATGTGTTGTGACATCTTCAAAATCTCGTCGAGCTGATTAATTTGACACTTTGTTTAACAAATTTGGTCTTCATTTGCCAAAGTTATCGAGCTTCAAAATTGGAAAAGTCACAAAAGTGGTGTGTTTGAGCACATAAAGTACTATTTTTCTTGGAAATTCAACAAGATGTAATAATGATGTGTTGTGACATCTTCAAAATCTCGTTGAGGTGATTACTTTGACATTTTGGTTAACAAATTTGGTCCACATTTGCCAAAGTTATCGAGCTACAAAGTTTGAAAAGTCACAAAATATGTGTGTTTGAGCACATAAAGTACTATTTTTCTTGGAAGTTCAACAAGATGTAATCATGATGTGTTGTGACATCTTCAAAATCTCGTTGAGGTGATTACTTTGACACTTTGGTTAACAAATTTGGTCCACATTTGCCAAAGTTATCGAGCTTCAAAATTGGAAAAGTCACAAAAGTTGTGTGTTTGAGCACATAAAGTACTATTTTTCTTGGAAATTGAACAAGATGCAATCATGAATTGTTATGTCATTTTAAAGATCTCGTCGAGCTGATTAATTTGACACTTTGGTTAACAAATTTGGTCCACATTTGCCAAAGTTATCGAGCTTCAAAGTTTGAAAAGTTACAAAAGTTGTGTGTTTGAGCACATAAAGTACTATTTTTCCTGGAAGTTCAACAAGATGTAATCATGATGTGTTGTGACATCTTCAAAATCTCGTTGAGGTGATTACTTTGACACTTTGGTTAACAAATTTGGTCCACATTTGCCAAAGTTATCGAGCTTCAAAATTGGAAAAGTCACAAAAGTTGTGTGTTTGAGCACATAAAGTACTGTTTTTCTTGGAAATTGAACAAGATGCAATCATGAATTGTTATGTCATTTTAAAGATTTCGTCGAGCTGATTAATTTGACACTTTGGTTAACAAATTTGGTCCACATTTGCCAAAGTTATCGAGCTTCAAAGTTTGAAAAGTCACAAAAGTTGTGTGTTTGAGCACATAAAGTACTATTTTTCTTGGAAATTCAACAAGATGTAATAATGATGTGTTGTGTCATTTTAAAGATCTCGTCGAGCTGATTAATTTGACACTTTGGTTAACAAATTTGGTCCACATTTGCCAAAGTTATCGAGCTTCAAAGTTTGAAAAGTCACAAAAGTTGTGTGTTTGAGCACATAAAGTACTATTTTTCTTGGAAATTCAACAAGATGCAATCATGAATTGTTGTGTCATTTTAAAGATCTCGTCGAGCTGATTAATTTGACACTTTGTTTAACAAATTTGGTCGTCATTTGCCAAAGTTATCGAGCTTCAAAATTGGAAAAGTCACAAAAGTTGTGTGTTTGAGCACATAAAGTACTATTTTTCTTGGAAATTCAACAAGATGCAATCATGATGTGTTGTGACATCTTCAAAATCTCGTCGAGCTGATTAATTTGACACTTTGTTTAACAAATTTGGTCTTCATTTGCCAAAGTTATCGAGCTTCAAAATTGGAAAAGTCACAAAAGTGGTGTGTTTGAGCACATAAAGTACTATTTTTCTTGGAAATTCAACAAGATGTAATAATGATGTGTTGTGTCATTTTAAAGATCTCGTCGAGCTGATTAATTTGACACTTTGTTTAACAAATTTGGTCTTCATTTGCCGAAGCTATCGAGGTTCAAAGTGTGAAAAGTCACAAAAGTTGTGTGTTTGAGCACATATAGTACTATTTTTCTTGGAAATTCAACAAGATGCAATCATGAATTGTTGTGTCATTTTAAAGATCTCGTCGAGCTGATTAATTTGACACTTTGGTTAACAAATTTGGTCCACATTTGCCAAAGTTATCGAGCTTCAAATTTTGAAAAGTCACAAAAGTTGTGTGTTTGAGCACATAAAGTACTATTTTTCTTGGAAATTGAACAAGATGCAATCATGAATTGTTGTGTCATTTTAAAGATCTCGTCGAGCTGATTAATTTGACACTTTGGCTAACAAATTTGGTGCACATTTGCCAAAGTTATCGAGCTTCAAAGTTTGAAAAGTCACAAAAGTTGTGTGTTTGAGCACATATATTACTATTTTTCTTGGAAATTGAACAAGATGCAATCATGAATTGTTGTGTCATTTTAAAGATCTCGTCGAGCTGATTAATTTGACACTTTGGTTAACAAATTTGGTCCACATTTGCCAAAGTTATCGAGCTTCAAAGTTTGAAAAGTCACAAAAGTTGTGTGTTTGAGCACATAAAGTACTATTTTTCCTGGAAGTTCAACAAGATGCAATCATGAATTGTTTTGTCATTTTAAAGATCTCGTCGAGCTGATTAATTTGACACTTTGGTTAACAAATTTGGTCCACATTTGCCAAAGTTATCGAGCTTCAAGGTTTGAAAAGTCACAAAATATGTGTGTTTGAGCACATAAAGTACTATTTTTCCTGGAAGTTCAACAAGATGTAATCATGATGTGTTGTGACATCTTCAAAATCTCGTTGAGGTGATTACTTTGACACTTTGGTTAACAAATTTGGTCCACATTTGCCAAAGTTATCGAGCTTCAAAATTGGAAAAGTCACAAAAGTTGTGTGTTTGAGCACATAAAGTACTATTTTTCTTGGAAATTCAACAAGATGCAATCATGATGTGTTGTGACATCTTCAAAATCTCGTTGAGGTGATTACTTTGACATTTTGGTTAACAAATTTGGTCCACATTTGCCAAAGTTATCGAGCTTCAAAGTTTGAAAAGTCACAAAATATGTGTGTTTGAGCACATAAAGTACTATTTTTCTTGGAAGTTCAACAAGATGTAATCATGATGTGTTGTGACATCTTCAAAATCTCGTTGAGGTGATTACTTTGACACTTTGGTTAACAAATTTGGTCCACATTTGCCAAAGTTATCGAGCTTCAAAATTGGAAAAGTCACAAAAGTTGTGTGTTTGAGCACATAAAGTACTGTTTTTCTTGGAAATTGAACAAGATGCAATCATGAATTGTTATGTCATTTTAAAGATCTCGTCGAGCTGATTAATTTGACACTTTGGTTAACAAATTTGGTCTTCATTTGCCAAAGTTATCGAGCTTCAAAATTGGAAAAGTCACAAAAGTTGTGTGTTTGAGCACATAAAGTACTATTTTTCTTGGAAATTGAACAAGATGCAATCATGATGTGTTGTGACATCTTCAAAATCTCGTTGAGGTGATTACTTTGACACTTTGGTTAACAAATTTGGTCCACATTTGCCAAAGTTATCGAGCTTCAAAATTGGAAAAGTCACAAAAGTTGTGTGTTTGAGCACATAAAGTACTGTTTTTCTTGGAAATTGAACAAGATGCAATCATGAATTGTTATGTCATTTTAAAGATCTCGTCGAGCTGATTAATTTGACACTTTGTTTAACAAATTTGGTCTTCATTTGCCAAAGTTATCGAGCTTCAAAATTGGAAAAGTCACAAAAGTTGTGTGTTTGAGCACATAAAGTACTATTTTTCTTGGAAATTGAACAAGATGCAATCATGATGTGTTGTGACATCTTCAAAATCTCGTTGAGGTGATTACTTTGACACTTTGGTTAACAAATTTGGTCCACATTTGCCAAAGTTATCGAGCTTCAAAATTGGAAAAGTCACAAAAGTTGTGTGTTTGAGCACATAAAGTACTATTTTTCTTGGAAATTCAACAAGATGCAATCATGATGTGTTGTGACATCTTCAAAATCTCGTTGAGGTGATTACTTTGACACTTTGGTTAACAAATTTGGTCCACATTTGCCAAAGTTATCGAGCTTCAAAATTGGAAAAGTCACAAAAGTTGTGTGTTTGAGCACATAAAGTACTGTTTTTCTTGGAAATTGAACAAGATGCAATCATGAATTGTTATGTCATTTTAAAGATCTCGTCGAGCTGATTAATTTGACACTTTGTTTAACAAATTTGGTCTTCATTTGCCAAAGTTATCGAGCTTCAAAATTGGAAAAGTCACAAAAGTTGTGTGTTTGAGCACATAAAGTACTATTTTTCTTGGAAATTGAACAAGATGCAATCATGATGTGTTGTGACATCTTCAAAATCTCGTTGAGGTGATTACTTTGACACTTTGGTTAACAAATTTGGTCCACATTTGCCAAAGTTATCGAGCTTCAAAATTGGAAAAGTCACAAAAGTTGTGTGTTTGAGCACATAAAGTACTGTTTTTCTTGGAAATTGAACAAGATGCAATCATGAATTGTTATGTCATTTTAAAGATCTCGTCGAGCTGATTAATTTGACACTTTGGTTAACAAATTTGGTCCACATTTGCCAAAGTTATCGAGCTTCAAAGTTTGAAAAGTCACAAAAGTTGTGTGTTTGAGTACATAAAGTACTATTTTTCTTGGAAATTCAACAAGATGCAATCATGAATTGTTGTGTCATTTTAAAGATCTCGTCGAGCTGATTAATTTGACACTTTGGTTAACAAATTTGGTCCACATTTGCCAAAGTTATCGAGCTTCAAAATTGGAAAAGTCACAAAATATGTGTGTTTGAGCACATAAAGTACTATTTTTCTTGGAAATTCAACAAGATGCAATCATGAATTGTTGTGTCATTTTAAAGATCTCGTCGAGCTGATTAATTTGACACTTTGTTTAACAAATTTGGTCCACATTTGCCAAAGTTATCGAGCTTCAAAGTTTGAAAAGTCACAAAAGTTGTGTGTTTGAGTACATAAAGTACTATTTTTCTTGGAAATTCAACAAGATGCAATCATGAATTGTTGTGTCATTTTAAAGATCTCGTCGAGCTGATTAATTTGACACTTTGTTTAACAAATTTGGTCCACATTTGCCAAAGTTATCGAGCTTCAAAGTTTGAAAAGTCACAAAAGTTGTGTGTTTGAGCATATATAGTACTATTTTTCTTGGAAATTCAACAAGATGCAATCATGAATTGTTGTGTCATTTTAAAGATCTCGTCGAGCTGATTAATTTGACACTTTGTTTAACAAATTTGGTCCACATTTGCCAAAGTTATCGAGCTTCAAAGTTTGAAAAGTCACAAAAGTTGTGTGTTTGAGTACATAAAGTACTATTTTTCTTGGAAATTCAACAAGATGCAATCATGAATTGTTGTGTCATTTTAAAGATCTCGTCGAGCTGATTAATTTGACACTTTGGTTAACAAATTTGGTCCACATTTGCCAAAGTTATCGAGCTTCAAAGTTTGAAAAGTCACAAAATATGTGTGTTTGAGCACATAAAGTACTATTTTTCCTGGAAGTTCAACAAGATGTAATCATGATGTGTTGTGACATCTTCAAAATCTCGTTGAGGTGATTACTTTGACACTTTGGTTAACAAATTTGGTCCACATTTGCCAAAGTTATCGAGCTTCAAAATTGGAAAAGTCACAAAAGTTGTGTGTTTGAGCACATAAAGTACTATTTTTCTTGGAAATTCAACAAGATGCAATCATGATGTGTTGTGACATCTTCAAAATCTCGTTGAGGTGATTACTTTGACATTTTGGTTAACAAATTTGGTCCACATTTGCCAAAGTTATCGAGCTTCAAAGTTTGAAAAGTCACAAAATATGTGTGTTTGAGCACATAAAGTACTATTTTTCTTGGAAGTTCAACAAGATGTAATCATGATGTGTTGTGACATCTTCAAAATCTCGTTGAGGTGATTACTTTGACACTTTGGTTAACAAATTTGGTCCACATTTGCCAAAGTTATCGAGCTTCAAAATTGGAAAAGTCACAAAAGTTGTGTGTTTGAGCACATAAAGTACTATTTTTCTTGGAAATTGAACAAGATGCAATCATGAATTGTTATGTCATTTTAAAGATCTCGTCGAGCTGATTAATTTGACACTTTGGTTAACAAATTTGGTCCACATTTGCCAAAGTTATCGAGCTTCAAAGTTTGAAAAGTTACAAAAGTTGTGTGTTTGAGCACATAAAGTACTATTTTTCCTGGAAGTTCAACAAGATGTAATAATGATGTGTTGTGACATCTTCAAAATCTCGTTGAGGTGATTACTTTGACACTTTGTGTAAGAAATTTGGTCCACATTTGCCGAAGTTATCGAGCTTCAAAGTTTGAAAAGTCACAAAAGTAGTGTGTTTGAGCACATAAAGTACTATTTTTCCTGGAAATTCAACAAGATGTAATAATGATGTGTTGTGTCATTTTAAAGATCTCGTCGAGCTGATTAATTTGACACTTTGTTTAACAAATTTGGTCGTCATTTGCCAAAGTTATCGAGCTTCAAAATTGGAAAAGTCACAAAAGTTGTGTGTTTGAGCACATAAAGTACTATTTTTCTTGGAAATTGAACAAGATGCAATCATGAATTGTTGTGTCATTTTAAAGATCTCATCGAGCTGATTAATTTGACACTTTGTTTAACAAATTTGGTCGTCATTTGCCAAAGTTATCGAGCTTCAAAATTGGAAAAGTCACAAAAGTTGTGTGTTTGAGCACATAAAGTACTATTTTTCTTGGAAATTCAACAAGATGTAATAATGATGTGTTGTGTCATTTTAAAGATCTCATCGAGCTGATTAATTTGACACTTTGTTTAACAAATTTGGTCTTCATTTGCCGAAGCTATCGAGCTTCAAAGTTTGAAAAGTCACAAAAGTTGTGTGTTTGAGCACAGAAAGTACTATTTTTCTTGGAAATTCAACAAGATGCAATCATGAATTGTTGTGTCATTTTAAAGATCTCGTCGAGCTGATTAATTTGACACTTTGGTTAACAAATTTGGTCCACATTTGCCAAAGTTATCGAGCTTCAAAGTTTGAAAAGTCACAAAAGTTGTGTGTTTGAGCACATATATTACTATTTTTCTTGGAAATTCAACAAGATGCAATCATGAATTGTTTTGTCATTTTAAAGATCTCGTCGAACTGATTAATTTGACACTTTGGTTAACAAATTTGGTCCACATTTGCCAAAGTTATCGAGCTTCAAGGTTTGAAAAGTCACAAAATATGTGTGTTTGAGCACATAAAGTACTATTTTTCCTGGAAGTTCAACAAGATGTAATCATGATGTGTTGTGACATCTTCAAAATCTCGTTGAGGTGATTACTTTGACACTTTGGTTAACAAATTTGGTCCACATTTGCCAAAGTTATCGAGCTTCAAAATTGGAAAAGTCACAAAAGTTGTGTGTTTGAGCACATAAAGTACTATTTTTCTTGGAAATTCAACAAGATGCAATCATGAATTGTTATGTCATTTTAAAGATCTCGTCGAGCTGATTAATTTGACACTTTGGTTAACAAATTTGGTCCACATTTGCCAAAGTTATCGAGCTTCAAAGTTTGAAAAGTCACAAAAGTTGTGTGTTTGAGCACATAAAGTACTATTTTTCTTGGAAATTCAACAAGATGCAATCATGATGTGTTGTGACATCTTCAAAATCTCGTCGAGCTGATTAATTTGACACTTTGTTTAACAAATTTGGTCTTCATTTGCCAAAGTTATCGAGCTTCAAAATTGGAAAAGTCACAAAAGTGGTGTGTTTGAGCACATAAAGTACTATTTTTCTTGGAAATTCAACAAGATGTAATAATGATGTGTTGTGTCATTTTAAAGATCTCGTCGAGCTGATTAATTTGACACTTTGTTTAACAAATTTGGTCTTCATTTGCCGAAGCTATCGAGGTTCAAAGTGTGAAAAGTCACAAAAGTTGTGTGTTTGAGCACATATAGTACTATTTTTCTTGCAAATTCAACAAGATGCAATCATGAATTGTTGTGTCATTTTAAAGATCTCGTCGAGCTGATTAATTTGACACTTTGGTTAACAAATTTGGTCCACATTTGCCAAAGTTATCGAGCTTCAAATTTTGAAAAGTCACAAAAGTTGTGTGTTTGAGCACATAAAGTACTATTTTTCTTGGAAATTGAACAAGATGCAATCATGAATTGTTGTGTCATTTTAAAGATCTCGTCGAGCTGATTAATTTGACACTTTGGTTAACAAATTTGGTGCACATTTGCCAAAGTTATCGAGCTTCAAAGTTTGAAAAGTCACAAAAGTTGTGTGTTTGAGCACATATATTACTATTTTTCTTGGAAATTGAACAAGATGCAATCAGGAATTGTTGTGTCATTTTAAAGATCTCGTCGAGCTGATTAATTTGACACTTTGGTTAACAAATTTGGTCCACATTTGCCAAAGTTATCGAGCTTCAAAGTTTGAAAAGTCACAAAAGTTGTGTGTTTGAGCACATAAAGTACTATTTTTCCTGGAAGTTCAACAAGATGCAATCATGAATTGTTTTGTCATTTTAAAGATCTCGTCGAGCTGATTAATTTGACACTTTGGTTAACAAATTTGGTCCACATTTGCCAAAGTTATCGAGCTTCAAAGTTTGAAAAGTTACAAAAGTTGTGTGTTTGAGCACATAAAGTACTATTTTTCCTGGAAGTTCAACAAGATGTAATAATGATGTGTTGTGACATCTTCAAAATCTCGTTGAGGTGATTACTTTGACACTTTGTGTAAGAAATTTGGTCCACATTTGCCGAAGTTATCGAGCTTCAAAGTTTGAAAAGTCACAAAAGTAGTGTGTTTGAGCACATAAAGTACTATTTTTCCTGGAAATTCAACAAGATGTAATAATGATGTGTTGTGTCATTTTAAAGATCTCGTCGAGCTGATTAATTTGACACTTTGTTTAACAAATTTGGTCGTCATTTGCCAAAGTTATCGAGCTTCAAAATTGGAAAAGTCACAAAAGTTGTGTGTTTGAGCACATAAAGTACTATTTTTCTTGGAAATTGAACAAGATGCAATCATGAATTGTTGTGTCATTTTAAAGATCTCATCGAGCTGATTAATTTGACACTTTGTTTAACAAATTTGGTCGTCATTTGCCAAAGTTATCGAGCTTCAAAATTGGAACAGTCACAAAAGTTGTGTGTTTGAGCACATAAAGTACTATTTTTCTTGGAAATTCAACAAGATGTAATAATGATGTGTTGTGTCATTTTAAAGATCTCATCGAGCTGATTAATTTGACACTTTGTTTAACAAATTTGGTCTTCATTTGCCGAAGCTATCGAGCTTCAAAGTTTGAAAAGTCACAAAAGTTGTGTGTTTGAGCACAGAAAGTACTATTTTTCTTGGAAATTCAACAAGATGCAATAATGAATTGTTGTGTCATTTTAAAGATCTCGTCGAGCTGATTAATTTGACACTTTGGTTAACAAATTTGGTCCACATTTGCCAAAGTTATCGAGCTTCAAAGTTTGAAAAGTCACAAAAGTTGTGTGTTTGAGCACATATATTACTATTTTTCTTGGAAATTCAACAAGATGCAATCATGAATTGTTTTGTCATTTTAAAGATCTCGTCGAACTGATTAATTTGACACTTTGGTTAACAAATTTGGTCCACATTTGCCAAAGTTATCGAGCTTCAAGGTTTGAAAAGTCACAAAATATGTGTGTTTGAGCACATAAAGTACTATTTTTCCTGGAAGTTCAACAAGATGTAATCATGATGTGTTGTGACATCTTCAAAATCTCGTTGAGGTGATTACTTTGACACTTTGGTTAACAAATTTGGTCCACATTTGCCAAAGTTATCGAGCTTCAAAATTGGAAAAGTCACAAAAGTTGTGTGTTTGAGCACATAAAGTACTATTTTTCTTGGAAATTCAACAAGATGCAATCATGAATTGTTATGTCATTTTAAAGATCTCGTCGAGCTGATTAATTTGACACTTTGGTTAACAAATTTGGTCCACATTTGCCAAAGTTATCGAGCTTCAAAGTTTGAAAAGTCACAAAAGTTGTGTGTTTGAGCACATAAAGTACTATTTTTCTTGGAAATTCAACAAGATGCAATCATGATGTGTTGTGACATCTTCAAAATCTCGTCGAGCTGATTAATTTGACACTTTGTTTAACAAATTTGGTCTTCATTTGCCAAAGTTATCGAGCTTCAAAATTGGAAAAGTCACAAAAGTGGTGTGTTTGAGCACATAAAGTACTATTTTTCTTGGAAATTCAACAAGATGTAATAATGATGTGTTGTGTCATTTTAAAGATCTCGTCGAGCTGATTAATTTGACACTTTGTTTAACAAATTTGGTCTTCATTTGCCGAAGCTATCGAGGTTCAAAGTGTGAAAAGTCACAAAAGTTGTGTGTTTGAGCACATATAGTACTATTTTTCTTGCAAATTCAACAAGATGCAATCATGAATTGTTGTGTCATTTTAAAGATCTCGTCGAGCTGATTAATTTGACACTTTGGTTAACAAATTTGGTCCACATTTGCCAAAGTTATCGAGCTTCAAATTTTGAAAAGTCACAAAAGTTGTGTGTTTGAGCACATAAAGTACTATTTTTCTTGGAAATTGAACAAGATGCAATCATGAATTGTTGTGTCATTTTAAAGATCTCGTCGAGCTGATTAATTTGACACTTTGGTTAACAAATTTGGTGCACATTTGCCAAAGTTATCGAGCTTCAAAGTTTGAAAAGTCACAAAAGTTGTGTGTTTGAGCACATATATTACTATTTTTCTTGGAAATTGAACAAGATGCAATCAGGAATTGTTGTGTCATTTTAAAGATCTCGTCGAGCTGATTAATTTGACACTTTGGTTAACAAATTTGGTCCACATTTGCCAAAGTTATCGAGCTTCAAAGTTTGAAAAGTCACAAAAGTTGTGTGTTTGAGCACATAAAGTACTATTTTTCCTGGAAGTTCAACAAGATGCAATCATGAATTGTTTTGTCATTTTAAAGATCTCGTCGAGCTGATTAATTTGACACTTTGGTTAACAAATTTGGTCCACATTTGCCAAAGTTATCGAGCTTCAAGGTTTGAAAAGTCACAAAATATGTGTGTTTGAGCACATAAAGTACTATTTTTCCTGGAAGTTCAACAAGATGTAATCATGATGTGTTGTGACATCTTCAAAATCTCGTTGAGGTGATTACTTTGACACTTTGGTTAACAAATTTGGTCCACATTTGCCAAAGTTATCGAGCTTCAAAATTGGAAAAGTCACAAAAGTTGTGTGTTTGAGCACATAAAGTACTATTTTTCTTGGAAATTCAACAAGATGCAATCATGATGTGTTGTGACATCTTCAAAATCTCGTTGAGGTGATTACTTTGACATTTTGGTTAACAAATTTGGTCCACATTTGCCAAAGTTATCGAGCTTCAAAGTTTGAAAAGTCACAAAATATGTGTGTTTGAGCACATAAAGTACTATTTTTCTTGGAAGTTCAACAAGATGTAATCATGATGTGTTGTGACATCTTCAAAATCTCGTTGAGGTGATTACTTTGACACTTTGGTTAACAAATTTGGTCCACATTTGCCAAAGTTATCGAGCTTCAAAATTGGAAAAGTCACAAAAGTTGTGTGTTTGAGCACATAAAGTACTGTTTTTCTTGGAAATTGAACAAGATGCAATCATGAATTGTTATGTCATTTTAAAGATCTCGTCGAGCTGATTAATTTGACACTTTGGTTAACAAATTTGGTCCACATTTGCCAAAGTTATCGAGCTTCAAAGTTTGAAAAGTTACAAAAGTTGTGTGTTTGAGCACATAAAGTACTATTTTTCCTGGAAGTTCAACAAGATGTAATAATGATGTGTTGTGACATCTTCAAAATCTCGTTGAGGTGATTACTTTGACACTTTGTGTAAGAAATTTGGTCCACATTTGCCGAAGTTATCGAGCTTCAAAGTTTGAAAAGTCACAAAAGTAGTGTGTTTGAGCACATAAAGTACTATTTTTCCTGGAAGTTCAACAAGATGTAATCATGATGTGTTGTGACATCTTCAAAATCTCGTTGAGGTGATTACTTTGACACTTTGGTTAACAAATTTGGTCCACATTTGCCAAAGTTATCGAGCTTCAAAATTGGAAAAGTCACAAAAGTTGTGTGTTTGAGCACATAAAGTACTATTTTTCTTGGAAATTCAACAAGATGCAATCATGATGTGTTGTGACATCTTCAAAATCTCGTGGAGGTGATTACTTTGACATTTTGGTTAACAAATTTGGTCCACATTTGCCAAAGTTATCGAGCTTCAAAGTTTGAAAAGTCACAAAATATGTGTGTTTGAGCACATAAAGTACTATTTTTCTTGGAAATTCAACAAGATGTAATAATGATGTGTTGTGTCATTTTAAAGATCTCGTCGAGCTGATTAATTTGACACTTTGTTTAACAAATTTGGTCTTCATTTGCCGAAGCTATCGAGGTTCAAAGTGTGAAAAGTCACAAAAGTTGTGTGTTTGAGCACATATAGTACTATTTTTCTTGCAAATTCAACAAGATGCAATCATGAATTGTTGTGTCATTTTAAAGATCTCGTCGAGCTGATTAATTTGACACTTTGGTTAACAAATTTGGTCCACATTTGCCAAAGTTATCGAGCTTCAAATTTTGAAAAGTCACAAAAGTTGTGTGTTTGAGCACATAAAGTACTATTTTTCTTGGAAATTGAACAAGATGCAATCATGAATTGTTGTGTCATTTTAAAGATCTCGTCGAGCTGATTAATTTGACACTTTGGTTAACAAATTTGGTGCACATTTGCCAAAGTTATCGAGCTTCAAAGTTTGAAAAGTCACAAAAGTTGTGTGTTTGAGCACATATATTACTATTTTTCTTGGAAATTGAACAAGATGCAATCAGGAATTGTTGTGTCATTTTAAAGATCTCGTCGAGCTGATTAATTTGACACTTTGGTTAACAAATTTGGTCCACATTTGCCAAAGTTATCGAGCTTCAAAGTTTGAAAAGTCACAAAAGTTGTGTGTTTGAGCACATAAAGTACTATTTTTCCTGGAAGTTCAACAAGATGCAATCATGAATTGTTTTGTCATTTTAAAGATCTCGTCGAGCTGATTAATTTGACACTTTGGTTAACAAATTTGGTCCACATTTGCCAAAGTTATCGAGCTTCAAGGTTTGAAAAGTCACAAAATATGTGTGTTTGAGCACATAAAGTACTATTTTTCCTGGAAGTTCAACAAGATGTAATCATGATGTGTTGTGACATCTTCAAAATCTCGTTGAGGTGATTACTTTGACACTTTGGTTAACAAATTTGGTCCACATTTGCCAAAGTTATCGAGCTTCAAAATTGGAAAAGTCACAAAAGTTGTGTGTTTGAGCACATAAAGTACTATTTTTCTTGGAAATTCAACAAGATGCAATCATGATGTGTTGTGACATCTTCAAAATCTCGTTGAGGTGATTACTTTGACATTTTGGTTAACAAATTTGGTCCACATTTGCCAAAGTTATCGAGCTTCAAAGTTTGAAAAGTCACAAAATATGTGTGTTTGAGCACATAAAGTACTATTTTTCTTGGAAGTTCAACAAGATGTAATCATGATGTGTTGTGACATCTTCAAAATCTCGTTGAGGTGATTACTTTGACACTTTGGTTAACAAATTTGGTCCACATTTGCCAAAGTTATCGAGCTTCAAAATTGGAAAAGTCACAAAAGTTGTGTGTTTGAGCACATAAAGTACTGTTTTTCTTGGAAATTGAACAAGATGCAATCATGAATTGTTATGTCATTTTAAAGATCTCGTCGAGCTGATTAATTTGACACTTTGGTTAACAAATTTGGTCCACATTTGCCAAAGTTATCGAGCTTCAAAGTTTGAAAAGTTACAAAAGTTGTGTGTTTGAGCACATAAAGTACTATTTTTCCTGGAAGTTCAACAAGATGTAATAATGATGTGTTGTGACATCTTCAAAATCTCGTTGAGGTGATTACTTTGACACTTTGTGTAAGAAATTTGGTCCACATTTGCCGAAGTTATCGAGCTTCAAAGTTTGAAAAGTCACAAAAGTAGTGTGTTTGAGCACATAAAGTACTATTTTTCCTGGAAGTTCAACAAGATGTAATCATGATGTGTTGTGACATCTTCAAAATCTCGTTGAGGTGATTACTTTGACACTTTGGTTAACAAATTTGGTCCACATTTGCCAAAGTTATCGAGCTTCAAAATTGGAAAAGTCACAAAAGTTGTGTGTTTGAGCACATAAAGTACTATTTTTCTTGGAAATTCAACAAGATGCAATCATGATGTGTTGTGACATCTTCAAAATCTCGTGGAGGTGATTACTTTGACATTTTGGTTAACAAATTTGGTCCACATTTGCCAAAGTTATCGAGCTTCAAAGTTTGAAAAGTCACAAAATATGTGTGTTTGAGCACATAAAGTACTATTTTTCTTGGAAATTCAACAAGATGCAATCATGAATTGTTGTGTCATTTTAAAGATCTCGTCGAGCTGATTAATTTGACACTTTGTTTAACAAATTTGGTCTTCATTTGCCAAAGTTATCGAGCTTCAAAATTGGAAAAGTCACAAAAGTTGTGTGTTTGAGCACATAAAGTACTATTTTTCTTGGAAATTGAACAAGATGCAATCATGAATTGTTGTGTCATTTTAAAGATCTCGTCGAGCTGATTAATTTGACACTTTGTTTAACAAATTTGGTCCACATTTGCCAAAGTTATCGAGCTTCAAAGTTTGAAAAGTCACAAAAGTTGTGTGTTTGAGCATATATAGTACTATTTTTCTTGGAAATTCAACAAGATGCAATCATGAATTGTTGTGTCATTTTAAAGATCTCGTCGAGCTGATTAATTTGACACTTTGTTTAACAAATTTGGTCTTCATTTGCCAAAGTTATCGAGCTTCAAAATTGGAAAAGTCACAAAAGTTGTGTGTTTGAGCACATAAAGTACTATTTTTCCTGGAAGTTCAACAAGATGTAATCATGATGTGTTGTGACATCTTCAAAATCTCGTTGAGGTGATTAATTTGACACTTTGGTTAACAAATTTGGTCCACATTTGCCAAAGTTATCGAGCTTCAAAATTGGAAAAGTCACAAAATATGTGTGTTTGAGCACATAAAGTACTATTTTTCTTGGAAATTCAACAAGATGCAATCATGAATTGTTGTGTCATTTTAAAGATCTCGTCGAGCTGATTAATTTGACACTTTGTTTAACAAATTTGGTCTTCATTTGCCAAAGTTATCGAGCTTCAAAATTGGAAAAGTCACAAAAGTTGTGTGTTTGAGCACATAAAGTACTATTTTTCTTGGAAATTGAACAAGATGCAATCATGAATTGTTGTGTCATTTTAAAGATCTCGTCGAGCTGATTAATTTGACACTTTGTTTAACAAATTTGGTCCACATTTGCCAAAGTTATCGAGCTTCAAAGTTTGAAAAGTCACAAAAGTTGTGTGTTTGAGCATATATAGTACTATTTTTCTTGGAAATTCAACAAGATGCAATCATGAATTGTTGTGTCATTTTAAAGATCTCGTCGAGCTGATTAATTTGACACTTTGTTTAACAAATTTGGTCCACATTTGCCAAAGTTATCGAGCTTCAAAGTTTGAAAAGTCACAAAAGTTGTGTGTTTGAGTACATAAAGTACTATTTTTCTTGGAAATTCAACAAGATGCAATCATGAATTGTTGTGTCATTTTAAAGATCTCGTCGAGCTGATTAATTTGACACTTTGGTTAACAAATTTGGTCCACATTTGCCAAAGTTATCGAGCTTCAAAGTTTGAAAAGTCACAAAATATGTGTGTTTGAGCACATAAAGTACTATTTTTCCTGGAAGTTCAACAAGATGTAATCATGATGTGTTGTGACATTTTCAAAATCTCGTTGAGGTGATTACTTTGACACTTTGGTTAACAAATTTGGTCCACATTTGCCAAAGTTATCGAGCTTCAAAATTGGAAAAGTCACAAAAGTTGTGTGTTTGAGCACATAAAGTACTATTTTTCCTGGAAGTTCAACAAGATGTAATCATGATGTGTTGTGACATCTTCAAAATCTCGTTGAGGTGATTACTTTGACACTTTGGTTAACAAATTTGGTCCACATTTGCCAAAGTTATCGAGCTTCAAAATTGGAAGTCACAAAAGTTGTGTGTTTGAGCACATAAAGTACTATTTTTCTTGGAAATTCAACAAGATGCAATCATGATGTGTTGTGACATCTTCAAAATCTCGTTGAGGTGATTACTTTGACATTTTGGTTAACAAATTTGGTCCACATTTGCCAAAGTTATCGAGCTTCAAAGTTTGAAAAGTCACAAAATATGTGTGTTTGAGCACATAAAGTACTATTTTTCTTGGAAGTTCAACAAGATGTAATCATGATGTGTTGTGACATCTTCAAAATCTCGTTGAGGTGATTACTTTGACACTTTGGTTAACAAATTTGGTCCACATTTGCCAAAGTTATCGAGCTTCAAAATTGGAAAAGTCACAAAAGTTGTGTGTTTGAGCACATAAAGTACTGTTTTTCTTGGAAATTGAACAAGATGCAATCATGAATTGTTATGTCATTTTAAAGATCTCGTCGAGCTGATTAATTTGACACTTTGGTTAACAAATTTGGTCCACATTTGCCAAAGTTATCGAGCTTCAAAGTTTGAAAAGTTACAAAAGTTGTGTGTTTGAGCACATAAAGTACTATTTTTCCTGGAAGTTCAACAAGATGTAATAATGATGTGTTGTGACATCTTCAAAATCTCGTTGAGGTGATTACTTTGACACTTTGTGTAAGAAATGTGGTCCACATTTGCCGAAGTTATCGAGCTTCAAAGTTTGAAAAGTCACAAAAGTAGTGTGTTTGAGCACATAAAGTACTATTTTTCCTGGAAATTCAACAAGATGTAATAATGATGTGTTGTGTCATTTTAAAGATCTCGTCGAGCTGATTAATTTGACACTTTGTTTAACAAATTTGGTCGTCATTTGCCAAAGTTATCGAGCTTCAAAATTGGAAAAGTCACAAAAGTTGTGTGTTTGAGCACATAAAGTACTATTTTTCTTGGAAATTGAACAAGATGCAATCATGAATTGTTGTGTCATTTTAAAGATCTCATCGAGCTGATTAATTTGACACTTTGTTTAACAAATTTGGTCGTCATTTGCCAAAGTTATCGAGCTTCAAAATTGGAAAAGTCACAAAAGTTGTGTGTTTGAGCATATATAGTACTATTTTTCTTGGAAATTCAACAAGATGCAATCATGAATTGTTGTGTCATTTTAAAGATCTCGTCGAGCTGATTAATTTGACACTTTGTTTAACAAATTTGGTCTTCATTTGCCAAAGTTATCGAGCTTCAAAATTGGAAAAGTCACAAAAGTTGTGTGTTTGAGCACATAAAGTACTATTTTTCCTGGAAGTTCAACAAGATGTAATCATGATGTGTTGTGACATCTTCAAAATCTCGTTGAGGTGATTAATTTGACACTTTGGTTAACAAATTTGGTCCACATTTGCCAAAGTTATCGAGCTTCAAAATTGGAAAAGTCACAAAATATGTGTGTTTGAGCACATAAAGTACTATTTTTCTTGGAAATTCAACAAGATGCAATCATGAATTGTTGTGTCATTTTAAAGATCTCGTCGAGCTGATTAATTTGACACTTTGTTTAACAAATTTGGTCTTCATTTGCCAAAGTTATCGAGCTTCAAAATTGGAAAAGTCACAAAAGTTGTGTGTTTGAGCACATAAAGTACTATTTTTCTTGGAAATTGAACAAGATGCAATCATGAATTGTTGTGTCATTTTAAAGATCTCGTCGAGCTGATTAATTTGACACTTTGTTTAACAAATTTGGTCCACATTTGCCAAAGTTATCGAGCTTCAAAGTTTGAAAAGTCACAAAAGTTGTGTGTTTGAGCATATATAGTACTATTTTTCTTGGAAATTCAACAAGATGCAATCATGAATTGTTGTGTCATTTTAAAGATCTCGTCGAGCTGATTAATTTGACACTTTGTTTAACAAATTTGGTCCACATTTGCCAAAGTTATCGAGCTTCAAAGTTTGAAAAGTCACAAAAGTTGTGTGTTTGAGTACATAAAGTACTATTTTTCTTGGAAATTCAACAAGATGCAATCATGAATTGTTGTGTCATTTTAAAGATCTCGTCGAGCTGATTAATTTGACACTTTGGTTAACAAATTTGGTCCACATTTGCCAAAGTTATCGAGCTTCAAAGTTTGAAAAGTCACAAAATATGTGTGTTTGAGCACATAAAGTACTATTTTTCCTGGAAGTTCAACAAGATGTAATCATGATGTGTTGTGACATTTTCAAAATCTCGTTGAGGTGATTACTTTGACACTTTGGTTAACAAATTTGGTCCACATTTGCCAAAGTTATCGAGCTTCAAAATTGGAAAAGTCACAAAAGTTGTGTGTTTGAGCACATAAAGTACTATTTTTCCTGGAAGTTCAACAAGATGTAATCATGATGTGTTGTGACATCTTCAAAATCTCGTTGAGGTGATTACTTTGACACTTTGGTTAACAAATTTGGTCCACATTTGCCAAAGTTATCGAGCTTCAAAATTGGAAGTCACAAAAGTTGTGTGTTTGAGCACATAAAGTACTATTTTTCTTGGAAATTCAACAAGATGCAATCATGATGTGTTGTGACATCTTCAAAATCTCGTTGAGGTGATTACTTTGACATTTTGGTTAACAAATTTGGTCCACATTTGCCAAAGTTATCGAGCTTCAAAGTTTGAAAAGTCACAAAATATGTGTGTTTGAGCACATAAAGTACTATTTTTCTTGGAAGTTCAACAAGATGTAATCATGATGTGTTGTGACATCTTCAAAATCTCGTTGAGGTGATTACTTTGACACTTTGGTTAACAAATTTGGTCCACATTTGCCAAAGTTATCGAGCTTCAAAATTGGAAAAGTCACAAAAGTTGTGTGTTTGAGCACATAAAGTACTGTTTTTCTTGGAAATTGAACAAGATGCAATCATGAATTGTTATGTCATTTTAAAGATCTCGTCGAGCTGATTAATTTGACACTTTGGTTAACAAATTTGGTCCACATTTGCCAAAGTTATCGAGCTTCAAAGTTTGAAAAGTTACAAAAGTTGTGTGTTTGAGCACATAAAGTACTATTTTTCCTGGAAGTTCAACAAGATGTAATAATGATGTGTTGTGACATCTTCAAAATCTCGTTGAGGTGATTACTTTGACACTTTGTGTAAGAAATGTGGTCCACATTTGCCGAAGTTATCGAGCTTCAAAGTTTGAAAAGTCACAAAAGTAGTGTGTTTGAGCACATAAAGTACTATTTTTCCTGGAAATTCAACAAGATGTAATAATGATGTGTTGTGTCATTTTAAAGATCTCGTCGAGCTGATTAATTTGACACTTTGTTTAACAAATTTGGTCGTCATTTGCCAAAGTTATCGAGCTTCAAAATTGGAAAAGTCACAAAAGTTGTGTGTTTGAGCACATAAAGTACTATTTTTCTTGGAAATTGAACAAGATGCAATCATGAATTGTTGTGTCATTTTAAAGATCTCATCGAGCTGATTAATTTGACACTTTGTTTAACAAATTTGGTCGTCATTTGCCAAAGTTATCGAGCTTCAAAATTGGAAAAGTCACAAAAGTTGTGTGTTTGAGCACATAAAGTACTATTTTTCTTGGAAATTCAACAAGATGTAATAATGATGTGTTGTGTCATTTTAAAGATCTCATCGAGCTGATTAATTTGACACTTTGTTTAACAAATTTGGTCTTCATTTGCCGAAGCTATCGAGCTTCAAAGTTTGAAAAGTCACAAAAGTTGTGTGTTTGAGCACGGAAAGTACTATTTTTCTTGGAAATTCAACAAGATGTAATAATGATGTGTTGTGTCATTTTAAAGATCTCATCGAGCTGATTAATTTGACACTTTGTTTAACAAATTTGGTCTTCATTTGCCGAAGCTATCGAGCTTCAAAGTTTGAAAAGTCACAAAATATGTGTGTTTGAGCACATAAAGTACTATTTTTCCTGGAAGTTCAACAAGATGTAATCATGATGTGTTGTGACATTTTCAAAATCTCGTTGAGGTGATTAATTTGACACTTTGTTTAACAAATTTGGTCCTCATTTGCCAAAGTTATCGAGCTTCAAAGTTTGAAAAGTCACAAAAGTTGTGTGTTTGAGCACATAAAGTACTATTTTTCTTGGAAATTCAACAAGATGCAATCATGATGTGTTGTGGCATCTTCAAAATCTCGTCGAGCTGATTAATTTGACACTTTGTTTAACAAATTTGGTCTTCATTTGCCAAAGTTATCGAGCTTCAAAATTGGAAAAGTCACAAAAGTGGTGTGTTTGAGCACATAAAGTACTATTTTTCTTGGAAATTCAACAAGATGTAATAATGATGTGTTGTGTCATTTTAAAGATCTCGTCGAGCTGATTAATTTGACACTTTGGTTAACAAATTTGGTCCACATTTGCCAAAGTTATCGAGCTTCAAAGTTTGAAAAGTCACAAAAGTTGTGTGTTTGAGCACATAAAGTACTATTTTTCTTGGAAATTCAACAAGATGCAATCATGATGTGTAGTGACATCTTCAAAATCTCGTTGAGGTGATTACTTTGACACTTTGGTTAACAAATTTGGTCCACATTTGCCAAAGTTATCGAGCTTCAAAATTGGAAAAGTCACAAAAGTTGTGTGTTTGAGCACATAAAGTACTATTTTTCTTGGAAATTCAACAAGATGCAATCATGATGTGTTGTGACATCTTCAAAATCTCGTTGAGGTGATTACTTTGACATTTTGGTTAACAAATTTGGTCCACATTTGCCAAAGTTATCGAGCTTCAAAGTTTGAAAAGTCACAAAATATGTGTGTTTGAGCACATAAATTACTATTTTTCTTGGAAGTTCAACAAGATGTAATCATGATGTGTTGTGACATCTTCAAAATCTCGTTGAGGTGATTACTTTGACACTTTGGTTAACAAATTTGGTCCACATTTGCCAAAGTTATCGAGCTTCAAAATTGGAAAAGTCACAAAAGTTGTGTGTTTGAGCACATAAAGTACTGTTTTTCTTGGAAATTGAACAAGATGCAATCATGAATTGTTATGTCATTTTAAAGATCTCGTCGAGCTGATTAATTTGACACTTTGGTTAACAAATTTGGTCCACATTTGCCAAAGTTATCGAGCTTCAAAGTTTGAAAAGTTACAAAAGTTGTGTGTTTGAGCACATAAAGTACTATTTTTCCTGGAAGTTCAACAAGATGTAATAATGATGTGTTGTGACATCTTCAAAATCTCGTTGAGGTGATTACTTTGACACTTTGTGTAAGAAATTTGGTCCACATTTGCCGAAGTTATCGAGCTTCAAAGTTTGAAAAGTCACAAAAGTAGTGTGTTTGAGCACATAAAGTACTATTTTTCCTGGAAATTCAACAAGATGTAATAATGATGTGTTGTGTCATTTTAAAGATCTCGTCGAGCTGATTAATTTGACACTTTGTTTAACAAATTTGGTCGTCATTTGCCAAAGTTATCGAGCTTCAAAATTGGAAAAGTCACAAAAGTTGTGTGTTTGAGCACATAAAGTACTATTTTTCTTGGAAATTGAACAAGATGCAATCATGAATTGTTGTGTCATTTTAAAGATCTCATCGAGCTGATTAATTTGACACTTTGTTTAACAAATTTGGTCGTCATTTGCCAAAGTTATCGAGCTTCAAAATTGGAAAAGTCACAAAAGTTGTGTGTTTGAGCACATAAAGTACTATTTTTCTTGGAAATTCAACAAGATGTAATAATGATGTGTTGTGTCATTTTAAAGATCTCATCGAGCTGATTAATTTGACACTTTGTTTAACAAATTTGGTCTTCATTTGCCGAAGCTATCGAGCTTCAAAGTTTGAAAAGTCACAAAAGTTGTGTGTTTGAGCACGGAAAGTACTATTTTTCTTGGAAATTCAACAAGATGCAATCATGAATTGTTGTGTCATTTTAAAGATCTCGTCGAGCTGATTAATTTGACACTTTGTTTAACAAATTTGGTCCTCATTTGCCAAAGTTATCGAGCTTCAAAGTTTGAAAAGTCACAAAAGTTGTGTGTTTGAGCACATAAAGTACTATTTTTCTTGGAAATTCAACAAGATGCAATCATGATGTGTTGTGGCATCTTCAAAATCTCGTCGAGCTGATTAATTTGACACTTTGTTTAACAAATTTGGTCTTCATTTGCCAAAGTTATCGAGCTTCAAAATTGGAAAAGTCACAAAAGTGGTGTGTTTGAGCACATAAAGTACTATTTTTCTTGGAAATTCAACAAGATGTAATAATGATGTGTTGTGTCATTTTAAAGATCTCGTCGAGCTGATTAATTTGACACTTTGTTTAACAAATTTGGTCTTCATTTGCCGAAGCTATCGAGGTTCAAAGTGTGAAAAGTCACAAAAGTTGTGTGTTTGAGCACATATAGTACTATTTTTCTTGGAAATTCAACAAGATGCAATCATGAATTGTTGTGTCATTTTAAAGATCTCGTCGAGCTGATTAATTTGACACTTTGGTTAACAAATTTGGTCCACATTTGCCAAAGTTATCGAGCTTCAAATTTTGAAAAGTCACAAAAGTTGTGTGTTTGAGCACATAAAGTACTATTTTTCTTGGAAATTGAACAAGATGCAATCATGAATTGTTGTGTCATTTTAAAGATCTCGTCGAGCTGATTAATTTGACACTTTGGTTAACAAATTTGGTGCACATTTGCCAAAGTTATCGAGCTTCAAAGTTTGAAAAGTCACAAAAGTTGTGTGTTTGAGCACATATATTACTATTTTTCTTGGAAATTCAACAAGATGCAATCATGAATTGTTGTGTCATTTTAAAGATATCGTCGAGCTGATTAATTTGACACTTTGGTTAACAAATTTGGTCCACATTTGCCAAAGTTATCGAGCTTCAAAGTTTGAAAAGTCACAAAAGTTGTGTGTTTGAGCACATATATTACTATTTTTCTTGGAAATTCAACAAGATGCAATCATGAATTGTTGTGTCATTTTAAAGATCTCGTCGAGCTGATTAATTTGACACTTTGTTTAACAAATTTGGTCGTCATTTGCCAAAGTTATCGAGCTTCAAAATTGGAAAAGTCACAAAAGTTGTGTGTTTGAGCACATAAAGTACTATTTTTCTTGGAAATTCAACAAGATGCAATCATGAATTGTTGTGTCATTTTAAAGATCTCGTCGAGCTGATTAATTTGACACTTTGTTTAACAAATTTGGTCTTCATTTGCCAAAGTTATCGAGCTTCAAAATTGGAAAAGTCACAAAAGTTGTGTGTTTGAGCACATAAAGTACTATTTTTCTTGGAAATTGAACAAGATGCAATCATGAATTGTTGTGTCATTTTAAAGATCTCGTCGAGCTGATTAATTTGACACTTTGGTTAACAAATTTGGTCCACATTTGCCAAAGTTATCGAGCTTCAAAGTTTGAAAAGTCAAAAAAGTTGTGTGTTTGAGCACATAAAGTACTATTTTTCCTGGAAGTTCAACAAGATGTAATCATGATGTGTTGTGACATCTTCAAAATCTCGTCGAGCTGATTAATTTGACACTTTGGTTAACAAATTTGGTCCACATTTGCCAAAGTTATCGAGCTTCAAAGTTTGAAAAGTCACAAAAGTTGTGTGTTTGAGCACATAAAGTACTATTTTTCTTGGAAATTGAACAAGATGCAATCATGAATTGTTGTGTCATTTTAAAGATCTCGTCGAGCTGATTAATTTGACACTTTGGTTAACAAATTTGGTGCACATTTGCCAAAGTTATCGAGCTTCAAAGTTTGAAAAGTCACAAAAGTTGTGTGTTTGAGCACATATATTACTATTTTTCTTGGAAATTCAACAAGATGCAATCATGAATTGTTGTGTCATTTTAAAGATCTCGTCGAGCTGATTAATTTGACACTTTGGTTAACAAATTTGGTCCACATTTGCCAAAGTTATCGAGCTTCAAAGTTTGAAAAGTCACAAAAGTTGTGTGTTTGAGCACATATATTACTATTTTTCTTGGAAATTCAACAAGATGCAATCATGAATTGTTGTGTCATTTTAAAGATCTCGTCGAGCTGATTAATTTGACACTTTGTTTAACAAATTTGGTCGTCATTTGCCAAAGTTATCGAGCTTCAAAATTGGAAAAGTCACAAAAGTTGTGTGTTTGAGCACATAAAGTACTATTTTTCTTGGAAATTCAACAAGATGCAATCATGAATTGTTGTGTCATTTTAAAGATCTCGTCGAGCTGATTAATTTGACACTTTGTTTAACAAATTTGGTCTTCATTTGCCAAAGTTATCGAGCTTCAAAATTGGAAAAGTCACAAAAGTTGTGTGTTTGAGCACATAAAGTACTATTTTTCTTGGAAATTGAACAAGATGCAATCATGAATTGTTGTGTCATTTTAAAGATCTCGTCGAGCTGATTAATTTGACACTTTGGTTAACAAATTTGGTCCACATTTGCCAAAGTTATCGAGCTTCAAAGTTTGAAAAGTCACAAAAGTTGTGTGTTTGAGCACATAAAGTACTATTTTTCCTGGAAGTTCAACAAGATGTAATCATGATGTGTTGTGACATCTTCAAAATCTCGTCGAGCTGATTAATTTGACACTTTGGTTAACAAATTTGGTCCACATTTGCCAAAGTTATCGAGCTTCAAAGTTTGAAAAGTCACAAAAGTTGTGTGTTTGAGCACATAAAGTACTATTTTTCTTGGAAATTGAACAAGATGCAATCATGAATTGTTGTGTCATTTTAAAGATCTCATCGAGCTGATTAATTTGACACTTTGGTTAACAAATTTGGTGCACATTTGCCAAAGTTATCGAGCTTCAAAGTTTGAAAAGTCACAAAAGTTGTGTGTTTGAGCACATATATTACTATTTTTCTTGGAAATTCAACAAGATGCAATCATGAATTGTTGTGTTATTTTAAAGATCTCGTCGAGCTGATTAATTTGACACTTTGGTTAACAAATTTGGTCCACATTTGCCAAAGTTATCGAGCTTCAAAGTTTGAAAAGTCACAAAAGTTGTGTGTTTGAGCACATAAAGTACTATTTTTCCTGGAAGTTCAACAAGATGTAATCATGATGTGTTGTGACATCTTCAAAATCTCGTCGAGCTGATTAATTTGACACTTTGGTTAACAAATTTGGTCCACATTTGCCAAAGTTATCGAGCTTCAAAGTTTGAAAAGTCACAAAAGTTGTGTGTTTGAGCACATAAAGTACTATTTTTCTTGGAAATTCAACAAGATGCAATCATGAATTGTTGTGTCAGTTTAAAGATCTCGTCGAGCTGATTAATTTGACACTTTGGTTAACAAATTTGGTCCACATTTGCCAAAGTTATCGAGCTTCAAAGTTTGAAAAGTCACAAAAGTTGTGTATTTGAGCACATAAAGTACTATTTTTCTTGGAAATTCAACAAGATGCAATCATGAATTGTTGTGTCATTTTAAAGATCTCATCGAGCTGATTAATTTGACACTTTGTTTAACAAATTTGGTCTTCATTTGCCGAAGCTATCGAGGTTCAAAGTGTGAAAAGTCACAAAAGTTGTGTGTTTGAGCACATATAGTACTATTTTTCTTGGAAATTCAACAAGATGCAATCATGAATTGTTGTGTCATTTTAAAGATCTCGTCGAGCTGATTAATTTGACACTTTGGTTAACAAATTTGGTCCACATTTGCCAAAGTTATCGAGCTTCAAATTTTGAAAAGTCACAAAAGTTGTGTGTTTGAGCACATAAAGTACTATTTTTCTTGGAAATTGAACAAGATGCAATCATGAATTGTTGTGTCATTTTAAAGATCTCGTCGAGCTGATTAATTTGACACTTTGGTTAACAAATTTGGTGCACATTTGCCAAAGTTATCGAGCTTCAAAGTTTGAAAAGTCACAAAAGTTGTGTGTTTGAGCACATATATTACTATTTTTCTTGGAAATTCAACAAGATGCAATCATGAATTGTTGTGTCATTTTAAAGATCTCGTCGAGCTTGTTAATTTGACACTTTGGTTAACAAATTTGGTCCACATTTGCCAAAGTTATCGAGCTTCAAAGTTTGAAAAGTCACAAAAGTTGTGTGTTTGAGCACATATATTACTATTTTTCTTGGAAATTCAACAAGATGCAATCATGAATTGTTATGTCATTTTAAAGATCTCGTCGAGCTGATTAATTTGACACTTTGTTTAACAAATTTGGTCTTCATTTGCCAAAGTTATCGAGCTTCAAAATTGGAAAAGTCACAAAAGTTGTGTGTTTGAGCACATAAAGTACTATTTTTCTTGGAAATTCAACAAGATGCAATCATGAATTGTTGTGTCATTTTAAAGATCTCGTCGAGCTGATTAATTTGACACTTTGTTTAACAAATTTGGTCTTCATTTGCCAAAGTTATCGAGCTTCAAAATTGGAAAAGTCACAAAAGTTGTGTGTTTGAGCACATAAAGTACTATTTTTCTTGGAAATTCAACAAGATGCAATCATGAATTGTTGTGTCATTTTAAAGATCTCGTCGAGCTGATTAATTTGACACTTTGTTTAACAAATTTGGTCTTCATTTGCCAAAGTTATCGAGCTTCAAAATTGGAAAAGTCACAAAAGTTGTGTGTTTGAGCACATAAAGTACTATTTTTCTTGGAAATTGAACAAGATGCAATCATGAATTGTTGTGTCATTTTAAAGATCTCGTCGAGCTGATTAATTTGACACTTTGGTTAACAAATTTGGTCCACATTTGCCAAAGTTATCGAGCTTCAAAGTTTGAAAAGTCACAAAAGTTGTGTGTTTGAGCACATAAAGTACTATTTTTCCTGGAAGTTCAACAAGATGTAATCATGATGTGTTGTGACATCTTCAAAATCTCGTCGAGCTGATTAATTTGACACTTTGGTTAACAAATTTGGTCCACATTTGCCAAAGTTATCGAGCTTCAAAGTTTGAAAAGTCACAAAAGTTGTGTGTTTGAGCACATAAAGTACTATTTTTCTTGGAAATTGAACAAGATGCAATCATGAATTGTTGTGTCATTTTAAAGATCTCATCGAGCTGATTAATTTGACACTTTGGTTAACAAATTTGGTGCACATTTGCCAAAGTTATCGAGCTTCAAAGTTTGAAAAGTCACAAAAGTTGTGTGTTTGAGCACATATATTACTATTTTTCTTGGAAATTCAACAAGATGCAATCATGAATTGTTGTGTCATTTTAAAGATCTCGTCGAGCTGATTAATTTGACACTTTGGTTAACAAATTTGGTCCACATTTGCCAAAGTTATCGAGCTTCAAAGTTTGAAAAGTCACAAAAGTTGTGTGTTTGAGCACATAAAGTACTATTTTTCCTGGAAGTTCAACAAGATGTAATCATGATGTGTTGTGACATCTTCAAAATCTCGTCGAGCTGATTAATTTGACACTTTGGTTAACAAATTTGGTCCACATTTGCCAAAGTTATGGAGCTTCAAAGTTTGAAAAGTCACAAAAGTTGTGTGTTTGAGCACATAAAGTACTATTTTTCTTGGAAATTCAACAAGATGCAATCATGAATTGTTGTGTCAGTTTAAAGATCTCGTCGAGCTGATTAATTTGACACTTTGGTTAACAAATTTGGTCCACATTTGCCAAAGTTATCGAGCTTCAAAGTTTGAAAAGTCACAAAAGTTGTGTATTTGAGCACATAAAGTACTATTTTTCTTGGAAATTCAACAAGATGCAATCATGAATTGTTGTGTCATTTTAAAGATCTCATCGAGCTGATTAATTTGACACTTTGTTTAACAAATTTGGTCTTCATTTGCCGAAGCTATCGAGGTTCAAAGTGTGAAAAGTCACAAAAGTTGTGTGTTTGAGCACATATAGTACTATTTTTCTTGGAAATTCAACAAGATGCAATCATGAATTGTTGTGTCATTTTAAAGATCTCGTCGAGCTGATTAATTTGACACTTTGGTTAACAAATTTGGTCCACATTTGCCAAAGTTATCGAGCTTCAAATTTTGAAAAGTCACAAAAGTTGTGTGTTTGAGCACATAAAGTACTATTTTTCTTGGAAATTGAACAAGATGCAATCATGAATTGTTGTGTCATTTTAAAGATCTCGTCGAGCTGATTAATTTGACACTTTGGTTAACAAATTTGGTGCACATTTGCCAAAGTTATCGAGCTTCAAAGTTTGAAAAGTCACAAAAGTTGTGTGTTTGAGCACATATATTACTATTTTTCTTGGAAATTCAACAAGATGCAATCATGAATTGTTGTGTCATTTTAAAGATCTCGTCGAGCTTGTTAATTTGACACTTTGGTTAACAAATTTGGTCCACATTTGCCAAAGTTATCGAGCTTCAAAGTTTGAAAAGTCACAAAAGTTGTGTGTTTGAGCACATATATTACTATTTTTCTTGGAAATTCAACAAGATGCAATCATGAATTGTTGTGTCATTTTAAAGATCTCGTCGAGCTGATTAATTTGACACTTTGGGTAACAAATTTGGTCTTCATTTGCCAAAGTTATCGAGCTTCAAAATTGGAAAAGTCACAAAAGTTGTGTGTTTGAGCACATAAAGTACTATTTTTCTTGGAAATTCAACAAGATGCAATCATGAATTGTTGTGTCATTTTAAAGATCTCGTCGAGCTGATTAATTTGACACTTTGTTTAACAAATTTGGTCTTCATTTGCCAAAGTTATCGAGCTTCAAAATTGGAAAAGTCACAAAAGTTGTGTGTTTGAGCACATAAAGTACTATTTTTCTTGGAAATTGAACAAGATGCAATCATGAATTGTTGTGTCATTTTAAAGATCTCGTCGAGCTGATTAATTTGACACTTTGGGTAACAAATTTGGTCCACATTTGCCAAAGTTATCGAGCTTCAAAGTTTGAAAAGTCACAAAAGTTGTGTGTTTGAGCACATAAAGTACTATTTTTCCTGGAAGTTCAACAAGATGTAATCATGATGTGTTGTGACATCTTCAAAATCTCGTCGAGCTGATTAATTTGACACTTTGGTTAACAAATTTGGTCCACATTTGCCAAAGTTATCGAGCTTCAAAGTTTGAAAAGTCACAAAAGTTGTGTGTTTGAGCACATAAAGTACTATTTTTCTTGGAAATTCAACAAGATGTAATAATGATGTGTTGTGTCATTTTAAAGATCTCGTCGAGCTGATTAATTTGACACTTTGGTTAACAAATTTGGTCCACATTTGCCAAAGTTATCGAGCTTCAAAGTTTGAAAAGTCACAAAAGTTGTGCGTTTGAGCACATATATTACTATTTTTCTTGGAAATTCAACAAGATGTAATAATGATGTGTTGTGTCATTTTAAAGATCTCGTCGAGCTGATTAATTTGACACTTTGGTTAACAAATTTGGTCCACATTTGCCAAAGTTATCGAGCTTCAAAGTTTGAAAAGTCACAAAAGTTGTGTGTTTGAGCACATAAAGTACTATTTTTCTTGGAAATTCAACAAGATGCAATCATGAATTGTTGTGTCATTTTAAAGATCTCGTCGAGCTGATTAATTTGACACTTTGTTTAACAAATTTGGTCGTCATTTGCCAAAGTTATCGAGCTTCAAAATTGGAAAAGTCACAAAAGTTGTGTGTTTGAGCACATAAAGTACTATTTTTCTTGGAAATTCAACAAGATGCAATCATGATGTGTTGTGACATCTTCAAAATCTCGTCGAGCTGATTAATTTGACACTTTGTTTAACAAATTTGGTCTTCATTTGCCAAAGTTATCGAGCTTCAAAATTGGAAAAGTCACAAAAGTGGTGTGTTTGAGCACATAAAGTACTATTTTTCTTGGAAATTCAACAAGATGTAATAATGATGTGTTGTGTCATTTTAAAGATCTCGTCGAGCTGATTAATTTGACACTTTGGTTAACAAATTTGGTCCACATTTGCCAAAGTTATCGAGCTTCAAAGTTTGAAAAGTCACAAAAGTTGTGTGTTTGAGCACATATATTACTATTTTTCTTGGAAATTCAACAAGATGCAATCATGAATTGTTGTGTCATTTTAAAGATCTCGTCGAGCTTGTTAATTTGACACTTTGGTTAACAAATTTGGTCCACATTTGCCAAAGTTATCGAGCTTCAAAGTTTGAAAAGTCACAAAAGTTGTGTGTTTGAGCACATATATTACTATTTTTCTTGGAAATTCAACAAGATGCAATCATGAATTGTTGTGTCATTTTAAAGATCTCGTCGAGCTGATTAATTTGACACTTTGTTTAACAAATTTGGTCTTCATTTGCCAAAGTTATCGAGCTTCAAAATTGGAAAAGTCACAAAAGTTGTGTGTTTGAGCACATAAAGTACTATTTTTCTTGGAAATTCAACAAGATGCAATCATGAATTGTTGTGTCATTTTAAAGATCTCGTCGAGCTGATTAATTTGACACTTTGTTTAACAAATTTGGTCTTCATTTGCCAAAGTTATCGAGCTTCAAAATTGGAAAAGTCACAAAAGTTGTGTGTTTGAGCACATAAAGTACTATTTTTCTTGGAAATTCAACAAGATGCAATCATGAATTGTTGTGTCATTTTAAAGATCTCGTCGAGCTGATTAATTTGACACTTTGTTTAACAAATTTGGTCTTCATTTGCCAAAGTTATCGAGCTTCAAAATTGGAAAAGTCACAAAAGTTGTGTGTTTGAGCACATAAAGTACTATTTTTCTTGGAAATTGAACAAGATGCAATCATGAATTGTTGTGTCATTTTAAAGATCTCGTCGAGCTGATTAATTTGACACTTTGGTTAACAAATTTGGTCCACATTTGCCAAAGTTATCGAGCTTCAAAGTTTGAAAAGTCACAAAAGTTGTGTGTTTGAGCACATAAAGTACTATTTTTCCTGGAAGTTCAACAAGATGTAATCATGATGTGTTGTGACATCTTCAAAATCTCGTCGAGCTGATTAATTTGACACTTTGGTTAACAAATTTGGTCCACATTTGCCAAAGTTATCGAGCTTCAAAGTTTGAAAAGTCACAAAAGTTGTGTGTTTGAGCACATAAAGTACTATTTTTCTTGGAAATTGAACAAGATGCAATCATGAATTGTTGTGTCATTTTAAAGATCTCATCGAGCTGATTAATTTGACACTTTGGTTAACAAATTTGGTGCACATTTGCCAAAGTTATCGAGCTTCAAAGTTTGAAAAGTCACAAAAGTTGTGTGTTTGAGCACATATATTACTATTTTTCTTGGAAATTCAACAAGATGCAATCATGAATTGTTGTGTCATTTTAAAGATCTCGTCGAGCTGATTAATTTGACACTTTGGTTAACAAATTTGGTCCACATTTGCCAAAGTTATCGAGCTTCAAAGTTTGAAAAGTCACAAAAGTTGTGTGTTTGAGCACATAAAGTACTATTTTTCCTGGAAGTTCAACAAGATGTAATCATGATGTGTTGTGACATCTTCAAAATCTCGTCGAGCTGATTAATTTGACACTTTGGTTAACAAATTTGGTCCACATTTGCCAAAGTTATCGAGCTTCAAAGTTTGAAAAGTCACAAAAGTTGTGTGTTTGAGCACATAAAGTACTATTTTTCTTGGAAATTCAACAAGATGCAATCATGAATTGTTGTGTCAGTTTAAAGATCTCGTCGAGCTGATTAATTTGACACTTTGGTTAACAAATTTGGTCCACATTTGCCAAAGTTATCGAGCTTCAAAGTTTGAAAAGTCACAAAAGTTGTGTGTTTGAGCACATATATTACTATTTTTCTTGGAAATTCAACAAGATGCAATCATGAATTGTTATGTCATTTTAAAGATCTCGTCGAGCTGATTAATTTGACACTTTGTTTAACAAATTTGGTCTTCATTTGCCAAAGTTATCGAGCTTCAAAATTGGAAAAGTCACAAAAGTTGTGTGTTTGAGCACATAAAGTACTATTTTTCTTGGAAATTCAACAAGATGCAATCATGATGTGTTGTGACATCTTCAAAATCTCGTTGAGGTGATTACTTTGACACTTTGGTTAACAAATTTGGTCCACATTTGCCAAAGTTATCGAGCTTCAAAGTTTGAAAAGTCACAAAATATGTGTGTTTGAGCACATAAAGTACTTTTTTTCTTGGAAATTCAACAAGATGCAATCATGAATTGTTGTGTCATTTTAAAGATCTCGTCGAGCTTGTTAATTTGACACTTTGGTTAACAAATTTGGTCCACATTTGCCAAAGTTATCGAGCTTCAAAGTTTGAAAAGTCACAAAAGTTGTGTGTTTGAGCACATATATTACTATTTTTCTTGGAAATTCAACAAGATGCAATCATGAATTGTTGTGTCATTTTAAAGATCTCGTCGAGCTGATTAATTTGACACTTTGGGTAACAAATTTGGTCTTCATTTGCCAAAGTTATCGAGCTTCAAAATTGGAAAAGTCACAAAAGTTGTGTGTTTGAGCACATAAAGTACTATTTTTCTTGGAAATTCAACAAGATGCAATCATGAATTGTTGTGTCATTTTAAAGATCTCGTCGAGCTGATTAATTTGACACTTTGTTTAACAAATTTGGTCTTCATTTGCCAAAGTTATCGAGCTTCAAAATTGGAAAAGTCACAAAAGTTGTGTGTTTGAGCACATAAAGTACTATTTTTCTTGGAAATTGAACAAGATGCAATCATGAATTGTTGTGTCATTTTAAAGATCTCGTCGAGCTGATTAATTTGACACTTTGGGTAACAAATTTGGTCCACATTTGCCAAAGTTATCGAGCTTCAAAGTTTGAAAAGTCACAAAAGTTGTGTGTTTGAGCACATAAAGTACTATTTTTCCTGGAAGTTCAACAAGATGTAATCATGATGTGTTGTGACATCTTCAAAATCTCGTCGAGCTGATTAATTTGACACTTTGGTTAACAAATTTGGTCCACATTTGCCAAAGTTATCGAGCTTCAAAGTTTGAAAAGTCACAAAAGTTGTGTGTTTGAGCACATAAAGTACTATTTTTCTTGGAAATTCAACAAGATGTAATAATGATGTGTTGTGTCATTTTAAAGATCTCGTCGAGCTGATTAATTTGACACTTTGGTTAACAAATTTGGTCCACATTTGCCAAAGTTATCGAGCTTCAAAGTTTGAAAAGTCACAAAAGTTGTGCGTTTGAGCACATATATTACTATTTTTCTTGGAAATTCAACAAGATGTAATAATGATGTGTTGTGTCATTTTAAAGATCTCGTCGAGCTGATTAATTTGACACTTTGGTTAACAAATTTGGTCCACATTTGCCAAAGTTATCGAGCTTCAAAGTTTGAAAAGTCACAAAAGTTGTGTGTTTGAGCACATAAAGTACTATTTTTCTTGGAAATTCAACAAGATGCAATCATGAATTGTTGTGTCATTTTAAAGATCTCGTCGAGCTGATTAATTTGACACTTTGTTTAACAAATTTGGTCGTCATTTGCCAAAGTTATCGAGCTTCAAAATTGGAAAAGTCACAAAAGTTGTGTGTTTGAGCACATAAAGTACTATTTTTCTTGGAAATTCAACAAGATGCAATCATGATGTGTTGTGACATCTTCAAAATCTCGTCGAGCTGATTAATTTGACACTTTGTTTAACAAATTTGGTCTTCATTTGCCAAAGTTATCGAGCTTCAAAATTGGAAAAGTCACAAAAGTGGTGTGTTTGAGCACATAAAGTACTATTTTTCTTGGAAATTCAACAAGATGTAATAATGATGTGTTGTGTCATTTTAAAGATCTCGTCGAGCTGATTAATTTGACACTTTGGTTAACAAATTTGGTCCACATTTGCCAAAGTTATCGAGCTTCAAAGTTTGAAAAGTCACAAAAGTTGTGTGTTTGAGCACATATATTACTATTTTTCTTGGAAATTCAACAAGATGCAATCATGAATTGTTGTGTCATTTTAAAGATCTCGTCGAGCTTGTTAATTTGACACTTTGGTTAACAAATTTGGTCCACATTTGCCAAAGTTATCGAGCTTCAAAGTTTGAAAAGTCACAAAAGTTGTGTGTTTGAGCACATATATTACTATTTTTCTTGGAAATTCAACAAGATGCAATCATGAATTGTTGTGTCATTTTAAAGATCTCGTCGAGCTGATTAATTTGACACTTTGTTTAACAAATTTGGTCTTCATTTGCCAAAGTTATCGAGCTTCAAAATTGGAAAAGTCACAAAAGTTGTGTGTTTGAGCACATAAAGTACTATTTTTCTTGGAAATTCAACAAGATGCAATCATGAATTGTTGTGTCATTTTAAAGATCTCGTCGAGCTGATTAATTTGACACTTTGTTTAACAAATTTGGTCTTCATTTGCCAAAGTTATCGAGCTTCAAAATTGGAAAAGTCACAAAAGTTGTGTGTTTGAGCACATAAAGTACTATTTTTCTTGGAAATTCAACAAGATGCAATCATGAATTGTTGTGTCATTTTAAAGATCTCGTCGAGCTGATTAATTTGACACTTTGTTTAACAAATTTGGTCTTCATTTGCCAAAGTTATCGAGCTTCAAAATTGGAAAAGTCACAAAAGTTGTGTGTTTGAGCACATAAAGTACTATTTTTCTTGGAAATTGAACAAGATGCAATCATGAATTGTTGTGTCATTTTAAAGATCTCGTCGAGCTGATTAATTTGACACTTTGGTTAACAAATTTGGTCCACATTTGCCAAAGTTATCGAGCTTCAAAGTTTGAAAAGTCACAAAAGTTGTGTGTTTGAGCACATAAAGTACTATTTTTCCTGGAAGTTCAACAAGATGTAATCATGATGTGTTGTGACATCTTCAAAATCTCGTCGAGCTGATTAATTTGACACTTTGGTTAACAAATTTGGTCCACATTTGCCAAAGTTATCGAGCTTCAAAGTTTGAAAAGTCACAAAAGTTGTGTGTTTGAGCACATAAAGTACTATTTTTCTTGGAAATTGAACAAGATGCAATCATGAATTGTTGTGTCATTTTAAAGATCTCATCGAGCTGATTAATTTGACACTTTGGTTAACAAATTTGGTGCACATTTGCCAAAGTTATCGAGCTTCAAAGTTTGAAAAGTCACAAAAGTTGTGTGTTTGAGCACATATATTACTATTTTTCTTGGAAATTCAACAAGATGCAATCATGAATTGTTGTGTCATTTTAAAGATCTCGTCGAGCTGATTAATTTGACACTTTGGTTAACAAATTTGGTCCACATTTGCCAAAGTTATCGAGCTTCAAAGTTTGAAAAGTCACAAAAGTTGTGTGTTTGAGCACATAAAGTACTATTTTTCCTGGAAGTTCAACAAGATGTAATCATGATGTGTTGTGACATCTTCAAAATCTCGTCGAGCTGATTAATTTGACACTTTGGTTAACAAATTTGGTCCACATTTGCCAAAGTTATCGAGCTTCAAAGTTTGAAAAGTCACAAAAGTTGTGTGTTTGAGCACATAAAGTACTATTTTTCTTGGAAATTCAACAAGATGCAATCATGAATTGTTGTGTCAGTTTAAAGATCTCGTCGAGCTGATTAATTTGACACTTTGGTTAACAAATTTGGTCCACATTTGCCAAAGTTATCGAGCTTCAAAGTTTGAAAAGTCACAAAAGTTGTGTGTTTGAGCACATATATTACTATTTTTCTTGGAAATTCAACAAGATGCAATCATGAATTGTTATGTCATTTTAAAGATCTCGTCGAGCTGATTAATTTGACACTTTGTTTAACAAATTTGGTCTTCATTTGCCAAAGTTATCGAGCTTCAAAATTGGAAAAGTCACAAAAGTTGTGTGTTTGAGCACATAAAGTACTATTTTTCTTGGAAATTCAACAAGATGCAATCATGAATTGTTGTGTCATTTTAAAGATCTCGTCGAGCTGATTAATTTGACACTTTGTTTAACAAATTTGGTCTTCATTTGCCAAAGTTATCGAGCTTCAAAATTGGAAAAGTCACAAAAGTTGTGTGTTTGAGCACATAAAGTACTATTTTTCTTGGAAATTGAACAAGATGCAATCATGAATTGTTGTGTCATTTTAAAGATCTCGTCGAGCTGATTAATTTGACACTTTGGGTAACAAATTTGGTCCACATTTGCCAAAGTTATCGAGCTTCAAAGTTTGAAAAGTCACAAAAGTTGTGTGTTTGAGCACATAAAGTACTATTTTTCCTGGAAGTTCAACAAGATGTAATCATGATGTGTTGTGACATCTTCAAAATCTCGTCGAGCTGATTAATTTGACACTTTGGTTAACAAATTTGGTCCACATTTGCCAAAGTTATCGAGCTTCAAAGTTTGAAAAGTCACAAAAGTTGTGTGTTTGAGCACATAAAGTACTATTTTTCTTGGAAATTCAACAAGATGTAATAATGATGTGTTGTGTCATTTTAAAGATCTCGTCGAGCTGATTAATTTGACACTTTGGTTAACAAATTTGGTCCACATTTGCCAAAGTTATCGAGCTTCAAAGTTTGAAAAGTCACAAAAGTTGTGCGTTTGAGCACATATATTACTATTTTTCTTGGAAATTCAACAAGATGTAATAATGATGTGTTGTGTCATTTTAAAGATCTCGTCGAGCTGATTAATTTGACACTTTGGTTAACAAATTTGGTCCACATTTGCCAAAGTTATCGAGCTTCAAAGTTTGAAAAGTCACAAAAGTTGTGTGTTTGAGCACATAAAGTACTATTTTTCTTGGAAATTCAACAAGATGCAATCATGAATTGTTGTGTCATTTTAAAGATCTCGTCGAGCTGATTAATTTGACACTTTGTTTAACAAATTTGGTCGTCATTTGCCAAAGTTATCGAGCTTCAAAATTGGAAAAGTCACAAAAGTTGTGTGTTTGAGCACATAAAGTACTATTTTTCTTGGAAATTCAACAAGATGCAATCATGATGTGTTGTGACATCTTCAAAATCTCGTCGAGCTGATTAATTTGACACTTTGTTTAACAAATTTGGTCTTCATTTGCCAAAGTTATCGAGCTTCAAAATTGGAAAAGTCACAAAAGTGGTGTGTTTGAGCACATAAAGTACTATTTTTCTTGGAAATTCAACAAGATGTAATAATGATGTGTTGTGTCATTTTAAAGATCTCGTCGAGCTGATTAATTTGACACTTTGGTTAACAAATTTGGTCCACATTTGCCAAAGTTATCGAGCTTCAAATTTTGAAAAGTCACAAAAATTGTGTATTTGAGCACATAAAGTACTATTTTTCTTGGAAATTCAACAAGATGCAATCATGAATTGTTGTGTCATTTTAAAGATCTCATCGAGCTGATTAATTTGACACTTTGTTTAACAAATTTGGTCTTCATTTGCCGAAGCTATCGAGGTTCAAAGTGTGAAAAGTCACAAAAGTTGTGTGTTTGAGCACATATAGTACTATTTTTCTTGGAAATTCAACAAGATGCAATCATGAATTGTTGTGTCATTTTAAAGATCTCGTCGAGCTGATTAATTTGACACTTTGGTTAACAAATTTGGTCCACATTTGCCAAAGTTATCGAGCTTCAAATTTTGAAAAGTCACAAAAGTTGTGTGTTTGAGCACATAAAGTACTATTTTTCTTGGAAATTGAACAAGATGCAATCATGAATTGTTGTGTCATTTTAAAGATCTCGTCGAGCTGATTAATTTGACACTTTGGTTAACAAATTTGGTGCACATTTGCCAAAGTTATCGAGCTTCAAAGTTTGAAAAGTCACAAAAGTTGTGTGTTTGAGCACATATATTACTATTTTTCTTGGAAATTCAACAAGATGCAATCATGAATTGTTGTGTCATTTTAAAGATCTCGTCGAGCTTGTTAATTTGACACTTTGGTTAACAAATTTGGTCCACATTTGCCAAAGTTATCGAGCTTCAAAGTTTGAAAAGTCACAAAAGTTGTGTGTTTGAGCACATATATTACTATTTTTCTTGGAAATTCAACAAGATGCAATCATGAATTGTTGTGTCATTTTAAAGATCTCGTCGAGCTGATTAATTTGACACTTTGTTTAACAAATTTGGTCTTCATTTGCCAAAGTTATCGAGCTTCAAAATTGGAAAAGTCACAAAAGTTGTGTATTTGAGCACATAAAGTACTATTTTTCTTGGAAATTGAACAAGATGCAATCATGAATTGTTGTGTCATTTTAAAGATCTCGTCGAGCTGATTAATTTGACACTTTGTTTAACAAATTTGGTCGTCATTTGCCAAAGTTATCGAGCTTCAAAATTGGAAAAGTCACAAAAGTTGTGTGTTTGAGCACATAAAGTACTATTTTTCTTGGAAATTCAACAAGATGCAATCATGAATTGTTGTGTCATTTTAAAGATCTCGTCGAGCTGATTAATTTGACACTTTGTTTAACAAATTTGGTCTTCATTTGCCAAAGTTATCGAGCTTCAAAATTGGAAAAGTCACAAAAGTTGTGTGTTTGAGCACATAAAGTACTATTTTTCTTGGAAATTGAACAAGATGCAATCATGAATTGTTGTGTCATTTTAAAGATCTCGTCGAGCTGATTAATTTGACACTTTGGTTAACAAATTTGGTCCACATTTGCCAAAGTTATCGAGCTTCAAAGTTTGAAAAGTCACAAAAGTTGTGTGTTTGAGCACATAAAGTACTATTTTTCCTGGAAGTTCAACAAGATGTAATCATGATGTGTTGTGACATCTTCAAAATCTCGTCGAGCTGATTAATTTGACACTTTGGTTAACAAATTTGGTCCACATTTGCCAAAGTTATCGAGCTTCAAAGTTTGAAAAGTCACAAAAGTTGTGTGTTTGAGCACATAAAGTACTATTTTTCCTGGAAGTTGAACAAGATGTAATCATGATGTGTTGTGACATCTTCAAAATCTCGTCGAGCTGATTAATTTGACACTTTGGTTAACAAATTTGGTCCACATTTGCCAAAGTTATCGAGCTTCAAAGTTTGAAAAGTCACAAAAGTTGTGTGTTTGAGCACATAAAGTACTATTTTTCTTGGAAATTCAACAAGATGCAATCATGAATTGTTGTGTCAGTTTAAAGATCTCGTCGAGCTGATTAATTTGACACTTTGGTTAACAAATTTGGTCCACATTTGCCAAAGTTATCGAGCTTCAAAGTTTGAAAAGTCACAAAAGTTGTGTGTTTGAGCACATATATTACTATTTTTCTTGGAAATTCAACAAGATGTAATAATGATGTGTTGTGTCATTTTAAAGATCTCGTCGAGCTGATTAATTTGACACTTTGGTTTACAAATTTGGTCCACATTTGCCAAAGTTATCGAGCTTCAAAGTTTGAAAAGTCACAAAAGTTGTGTGTTTGAGCACATAAAGTACTATTTTTCTTGGAAATTCAACAAGATGCAATCATGATGTGTTGTGACATCTTCAAAATCTCGTCGAGCTGATTAATTTGACACTTTGTTTAACAAATTTGGTCCACATTTGCCAAAGTTATCGAGCTTCAAAGTTTGAAAAGTCACAAAAGTTGTGCGTTTGAGCACATATATTACTATTTTTCTTGGAAATTCAACAAGATGTAATAATGATGTGTTGTGTCATTTTAAAGATCTCGTCGAGCTGATTAATTTGACACTTTGGTTAACAAATTTGGTCCACATTTGCCAAAGTTATCGAGCTTCAAAGTTTGAAAAGTCACAAAAGTTGTGTGTTTGAGCACATAAAGTACTATTTTTCTTGGAAATTCAACAAGATGCAATCATGAATTGTTGTGTCATTTTAAAGATCTCGTCGAGCTGATTAATTTGACACTTTGTTTAACAAATTTGGTCGTCATTTGCCAAAGTTATCGAGCTTCAAAATTGGAAAAGTCACAAAAGTTGTGTGTTTGAGCACATAAAGTACTATTTTTCTTGGAAATTCAACAAGATGCAATCATGATGTGTTGTGACATCTTCAAAATCTCGTCGAGCTGATTAATTTGACACTTTGTTTAACAAATTTGGTCTTCATTTGCCAAAGTTATCGAGCTTCAAAATTGGAAAAGTCACAAAAGTGGTGTGTTTGAGCACATAAAGTACTATTTTTCTTGGAAATTCAACAAGATGTAATAATGATGTGTTGTGTCATTTTAAAGATCTCGTCGAGCTGATTAATTTGACACTTTGGTTAACAAATTTGGTCCACATTTGCCAAAGTTATCGAGCTTCAAATTTTGAAAAGTCACAAAAGTTGTGTATTTGAGCACATAAAGTACTATTTTTCTTGGAAATTCAACAAGATGCAATCATGAATTGTTGTGTCATTTTAAAGATCTCATCGAGCTGATTAATTTGACACTTTGTTTAACAAATTTGGTCTTCATTTGCCGAAGCTATCGAGGTTCAAAGTGTGAAAAGTCACAAAAGTTGTGTGTTTGAGCACATATAGTACTATTTTTCTTGGAAATTCAACAAGATGCAATCATGAATTGTTGTGTCATTTTAAAGATCTCGTCGAGCTGATTAATTTGACACTTTGGTTAACAAATTTGGTCCACATTTGCCAAAGTTATCGAGCTTCAAATTTTGAAAAGTCACAAAAGTTGTGTGTTTGAGCACATAAAGTACTATTTTTCTTGGAAATTGAACAAGATGCAATCATGAATTGTTGTGTCATTTTAAAGATCTCGTCGAGCTGATTAATTTGACACTTTGGTTAACAAATTTGGTGCACATTTGCCAAAGTTATCGAGCTTCAAAGTTTGAAAAGTCACAAAAGTTGTGTGTTTGAGCACATAAAGTACTATTTTTCTTGGAAATTGAACAAGATGCAATCATGAATTGTTGTGTCATTTTAAAGATCTCGTCGAGCTGATTAATTTGACACTTTGTTTAACAAATTTGGTCGTCATTTGCCAAAGTTATCGAGCTTCAAAATTGGAAAAGTCACAAAAGTTGTGTGTTTGAGCACATAAAGTACTATTTTTCTTGGAAATTCAACAAGATGCAATCATGAATTGTTGTGTCATTTTAAAGATCTCGTCGAGCTGATTAATTTGACACTTTGTTTAACAAATTTGGTCTTCATTTGCCAAAGTTATCGAGCTTCAAAATTGGAAAAGTCACAAAAGTTGTGTGTTTGAGCACATAAAGTACTATTTTTCTTGGAAATTGAACAAGATTCAATCATGAATTGTTGTGTCATTTTAAAGATCTCGTCGAGCTGATTAATTTGACACTTTGGTTAACAAATTTGGTCCACATTTGCCAAAGTTATCGAGCTTCAAAGTTTGAAAAGTCACAAAAGTTGTGTGTTTGAGCACATAAAGTACTATTTTTCCTGGAAGTTCAACAAGATGTAATCATGATGTGTTGTGACATCTTCAAAATCTCGTCGAGCTGATTAATTTGACACTTTGGTTAACAAATTTGGTCCACATTTGCCAAAGTTATCGAGCTTCAAAATTTGAAAAGTCACAAAAGTTGTGTGTTTGAGCACATAAAGTACTATTTTTCCTGGAAGTTCAACAAGATGTAATCATGATGTGTTGTGACATCTTCAAAATCTCGTCGAGCTGATTAATTTGACACTTTGGTTAACAAATTTGGTCCACATTTGCCAAAGTTATCGAGCTTCAAAGTTTGAAAAGTCACAAAAGTTGTGTGTTTGAGCACATAAAGTACTATTTTTCTTGGAAATTCAACAAGATGCAATCATGAATTGTTGTGTCAGTTTAAAGATCTCGTCGAGCTGATTAATTTGACACTTTGGTTAACAAATTTGGTCCACATTTGCCAAAGTTATCGAGCTTCAAAGTTTGAAAAGTCACAAAAGTTGTGTGTTTGAGCACATATATTACTATTTTTCTTGGAAATTCAACAAGATGTAATAATGATGTGTTGTGTCATTTTAAAGATCTCGTCGAGCTGATTAATTTGTCACTTTGGTTAACAAATTTGGTCCACATTTGCCAAAGTTATCGAGCTTCAAAGTTTGAAAAGTCACAAAAGTTGTGTGTTTGAGCACATAAAGTACTATTTTTCTTGGAAATTCAACAAGATGCAATCATGAATTGTTGTGTCATTTTAAAGATCTCGTCGAGCTGATTAATTTGACACTTTGTTTAACAAATTTGGTCCTCATTTGCCAAAGTTATCGAGCTTCAAAGTTTGAAAAGTCACAAAAGTTGTGTGTTTGAGCACATAAAGTACTATTTTTCTTGGAAATTCAACAAGATGCAATCATGATGTGTTGTGACATCTTCAAAATCTCGTCGAGCTGATTAATTTGACACTTTGTTTAACAAATTTGGTCTTCATTTGCCAAAGTTATCGAGCTTCAAAATTGGAAAAGTCACAAAAGTGGTGTGTTTGAGCACATAAAGTACTATTTTTCTTGGAAATTCAACAAGATGTAATAATGATGTGTTGTGTCATTTTAAAGATCTCGTCGAGCTGATTAATTTGACACTTTGTTTAACAAATTTGGTCCTCATTTGCCAAAGTTATCGAGCTTCAAAATTTGAAAAGTCACAAAAGTTGTGTGTTTGAGCACATAAAGTACTATTTTTCTTGGAAATTCAACAAGATGCAATCATGATGTGTTGTGACATCTTCAAAATCTCGTCGAGCTGATTAATTTGACACTTTGTTTAACAAATTTGGTCTTCATTTGCCAAAGTTATCGAGCTTCAAAATTGGAAAAGTCACAAAAGTTGTGTGTTTGAGCACATAAAGTACTATTTTTCTTGGAAATTCAACAAGATGCAATCATGATGTGTTGTGACATCTTCAAAATCTCGTCGAGCTGATTAATTTGACACTTTGTTTAACAAATTTGGTCTTCATTTGCCAAAGTTATCGAGCTTCAAAGTTTGAAAAGTCACAAAAGTTGTGTGTTTGAGCACATAAAGTACTATTTTTCTTGGAAATTCAACAAGATGCAATCATGAATTGTTGTGTCATTTTAAAGATCTCGTCGAGCTGATTAATTTGACACTTTGTTTAACAAATTTGGTCGTCATTTGCCAAAGTTATCGAGCTTCAAAATTGGAAAAGTCACAAAAGTTGTGTGTTTGAGCACATAAAGTACTATTTTTCTTGGAAATTCAACAAGATGCAATCATGATGTGTTGTGACATCTTCAAAATCTCGTCGAGCTGATTAATTTGACACTTTGTTTAACAAATTTGGTCTTCATTTGCCAAAGTTATCGAGCTTCAAAATTGGAAAAGTCACAAAAGTGGTGTGTTTGAGCACATAAAGTACTATTTTTCTTGGAAATTCAACAAGATGTAATAATGATGTGTTGTGTCATTTTAAAGATCTCGTCGAGCTGATTAATTTGACACTTTGGTTAACAAATTTGGTCCACATTTGCCAAAGTTATCGAGCTTCAAATTTTGAAAAGTCACAAAAGTTGTGTATTTGAGCACATAAAGTACTATTTTTCTTGGAAATTCAACAAGATGCAATCATGAATTGTTGTGTCATTTTAAAGATCTCATCGAGCTGATTAATTTGACACTTTGTTTAACAAATTTGGTCTTCATTTGCCGAAGCTATCGAGGTTCAAAGTGTGAAAAGTCACAAAAGTTGTGTGTTTGAGCACATATAGTACTATTTTTCTTGGAAATTCAACAAGATGCAATCATGAATTGTTGTGTCATTTTAAAGATCTCGTCGAGCTGATTAATTTGACACTTTGGTTAACAAATTTGGTCCACATTTGCCAAAGTTATCGAGCTTCAAATTTTGAAAAGTCACAAAAGTTGTGTGTTTGAGCACATAAAGTACTATTTTTCTTGGAAATTGAACAAGATGCAATCATGAATTGTTGTGTCATTTTAAAGATCTCGTCGAGCTGATTAATTTGACACTTTGGTTAACAAATTTGGTGCACATTTGCCAAAGTTATCGAGCTTCAAAGTTTGAAAAGTCACAAAAGTTGTGTGTTTGAGCACATATATTACTATTTTTCTTGGAAATTCAACAAGATGCAATCATGAATTGTTGTGTCATTTTAAAGATCTCGTCGAGCTGATTAATTTGACACTTTGTTTAACAAATTTGGTCTTCATTTGCCAAAGTTATCGAGCTTCAAAATTGGAAAAGTCACAAAAGTTGTGTGTTTGAGCACATAAAGTACTATTTTTCTTGGAAATTGAACAAGATGCAATCATGAATTGTTGTGTCATTTTAAAGATCTCGTCGAGCTGATTGATTTGACACTTTGGTTAACAAATTTGGTCCACATTTGCCAAAGTTATCGAGCTTCAAAGTTTGAAAAGTCACAAAAGTTGTGTGTTTGAGCACATAAAGTACTATTTTTCCTGGAAGTTCAACAAGATGTAATCATGATGTGTTGTGACATCTTCAAAATCTCGTCGAGCTGATTAATTTGACACTTTGGTTAACAAATTTGGTCCACATTTGCCAAAGTTATCGAGCTTCAAAGTTTGAAAAGTCACAAAAGTTGTGTGTTTGAGCACATAAAGTACTATTTTTCCTGGAAGTTCAACAAGATGTAATCATGATGTGTTGTGACATCTTCAAAATCTCGTCGAGCTGATTAATTTGACACTTTGGTTAACAAATTTGGTCCACATTTGCCAAAGTTATCGAGCTTCAAAATTGGAAAAGTCACAAAAGTTGTGTGTTTGAGCACATATAGTACTATTTTTCTTGGAAATTCAACAAGATGCAATCATGAATTGTTGTGTCATTTTAAAGATCTCGTCGAGCTGATTAATTTGACACTTTGGTTAACAAATTTGGTCCACATTTGCCAAAGTTATCGAGCTTCAAAGTTTGAAAAGTCACAAAAGTTGTGTGTTTGAGCACATAAAGTACTATTTTTCCTGGAAGTACAACAAGATGTAATCATGATGTGTTGTGACATCTTCAAAATCTCGTCGAGCTGATTAATTTGACACTTTGGTTAACAAATTTGGTCCACATTTGCCAAAGTTATCGAGCTTCAAAGTTTGAAAAGTCACAAAAGTTGTGTGTTTGAGCACATAAAGTACTATTTTTCCTGGAAGTTCAACAAGATGTAATCATGATGTGTTGTGACATCTTCAAAATCTCGTCGAGCTGATTAATTTGACACTTTGGTTAACAAATTTGGTCCACATTTGCCAAAGTTATCGAGCTTCAAAGTTTGAAAAGTCACAAAAGTTGTGTGTTTGAGCACATAAAGTACTATTTTTCTTGGAAATTCAACAAGATGCAATCATGAATTGTTGTGTCAGTTTAAAGATCTCGTCGAGCTGATTAATTTGACACTTTGGTTAACAAATTTGGTCCACATTTGCCAAAGTTATCGAGCTTCAAAGTTTGAAAAGTCACAAAAGTTGTGTGTTTGAGCACATATATTACTATTTTTCTTGGAAATTCAACAAGATGTAATAATGATGTGTTGTGTCATTTTAAAGATCTCGTCGAGCTGATTAATTTGACACTTTGGTTAACAAATTTGGTCCACATTTGCCAAAGTTATCGAGCTTCAAAGTTTGAAAAGTCACAAAAGTTGTGTGTTTGAGCACATAAAGTACTATTTTTCTTGGAAATTCAACAAGATGCAATCATGAATTGTTATGTCATTTTAAAGATCTCGTCGAGCTGATTAATTTGACACTTTGTTTAACAAATTTGGTCCTCATTTGCCAAAGTTATCGAGCTTCAAAGTTTGAAAAGTCACAAAAGTTGTGTGTTTGAGCACATAAAGTACTATTTTTCTTGGAAATTCAACAAGATGCAATCATGATGTGTTGTGACATCTTCAAAATCTCGTCGAGCTGATTAATTTGACACTTTGTTTAACAAATTTGGTCTTCATTTGCCAAAGTTATCGAGCTTCAAAATTGGAAAAGTCACAAAAGTGGTGTGTTTGAGCACATAAAGTACTATTTTTCTTGGAAATTCAACAAGATGTAATAATGATGTGTTGTGTCATTTTAAAGATCTCGTCGAGCTGATTAATTTGACACTTTGGTTAACAAATTTGGTCCACATTTGCCAAAGTTATCGAGCTTCAAAGTTTGAAAAGTCACAAAAGTTGTGTGTTTGAGCACATAAAGTACTATTTTTCTTGGAAATTCAACAAGATGCAATCATGAATTGTTGTGTCATTTTAAAGATCTCGTCGAGCTGATTAATTTGACACTTTGTTTAACAAATTTGGTCCTCATTTGCCAAAGTTATCGAGCTTCAAAGTTTGAAAAGTCACAAAAGTTGTGTGTTTGAGCACATAAAGTACTATTTTTCTTGGAAATTCAACAAGATGCAATCATGATGTGTTGTGACATCTTCAAAATCTCGTCGAGGTGATTAATTTGACACTTTGTTTAACAAATTTGGTCTTCATTTGCCAAAGTTATCGAGCTTCAAAATTGGAAAAGTCACAAAAGTGGTGTGTTTGAGCACATAAAGTACTATTTTTCTTGGAAATTCAACAAGATGTAATAATGATGTGTTGTGTCATTTTAAAGATCTCGTCGAGCTGATTAATTTGACACTTTGGTTAACAAATTTGATCCACATTTGCCAAAGTTATCGAGCTTCAAAGTTTGAAAAGTCACAAAAGTTGTGTGTTTGAGCACATAAAGTACTATTTTTCCTGGAAATTCAACAAGATGCAATCATGAATTGTTGTGTCATTTTAAAGATCTCGTCGAGCTGATTAATTTGACACTTTGTTTAACAAATTTGGTCGTCATTTGCCAAAGTTATCGAGCTTCAAAATTGGAAAAGTCACAAAAGTTGTGTGTTTGAGCACATAAAGTACTATTTTTCTTGGAAATTCAACAAGATGCAATAATGATGTGTTGTGACATCTTCAAAATCTCGTCGAGCTGATTAATTTGACACTTTGTTTAACAAATTTGGTCTTCATTTGCCAAAGTTATCGAGCTTCAAAATTGGAAAAGTCACAAAAGTGGTGTGTTTGAGCACATAAAGTACTATTTTTCTTGGAAATTCAACAAGATGTAATAATGATGTGTTGTGTCATTTTAAAGATCTCGTCGAGCTGATTAATTTGACACTTTGGTTAACAAATTTGGTCCACATTTGCCAAAGTTATCGAGCTTCAAATTTTGAAAAGTCACAAAAGTTGTGTGTTTGAGCACATAAAGTACTATTTTTCTTGGAAATTCAACAAGATGCAATCATGAATTGTTGTGTCATTTTAAAGATCTCATCGAGCTGATTAATTTGACACTTTGTTTAACAAATTTGGTCTTCATTTGCCGAAGCTATCGAGGTTCAAAGTGTGAAAAGTCACAAAAGTTGTGTGTTTGAGCACATATATTACTATTTTTCTTGGAAATTCAACAAGATGCAATCATGAATTGTTGTGTCATTTTAAAGATCTCGTCGAGCTGATTAATTTGACACTTTGGTTAACAAATTTGGTCCACATTTGCCAAAGTTATCGAGCTTCAAAGTTTGAAAAGTCACAAAAGTTGTGTGTTTGAGCACATATATTACTATTTTTCTTGGAAATTGAACAAGATGCAATCATGAATTGTTGTGTCATTTTAAAGATCTCGTCGAGCTGATTAATTTGACACTTTGTTTAACAAATTTGGTCGTCATTTGCCAAAGTTATCGAGCTTCAAAATTGGAAAAGTCACAAAAGTTGTGTGTTTGAGCACATAAAGTACTATTTTTCTTGGAAATTCAACAAGATGCAATCATGAATTGTTGTGTCATTTTAAAGATCTCGTCGAGCTGATTAATTTGACACTTTGTTTAACAAATTTGGTCTTCATTTGCCAAAGTTATCGAGCTTCAAAATTGGAAAAGTCACAAAAGTTGTGTGTTTGAGCACATAAAGTACTATTTTTCTTGGAAATTGAACAAGATGCAATCATGAATTGTTGTGTCATTTTAAAGATCTCGTCGAGCTGATTAATTTGACACTTTGGTTAACAAATTTGGTCCACATTTGCCAAAGTTATCGAGCTTCAAAGTTTGAAAAGTCACAAAAGTTGTGTGTTTGAGCACATAAAGTACTATTTTTCCTGGAAGTTCAACAAGATGTAATCATGATGTGTTGTGACATCTTCAAAATCTCGTCGAGCTGATTAATTTGACACTTTGGTTAACAAATTTGGTCCACATTTGCCAAAGTTATCGAGCTTCAAAGTTTGAAAAGTCACAAAAGTTGTGTGTTTGAGCACATAAAGTACTATTTTTCTTGGAAATTCAACAAGATGCAATCATGAATTGTTGTGTCATTTTAAAGATCTCGTCGAGCTGATTAATTTGACACTTTGTTTAACAAATTTGGTCGTCATTTGCCAAAGTTATCGAGCTTCAAAATTGGAAAAGTCACAAAAGATGTGTGTTTGAGCACATAAAGTACTATTTTTCTTGGAAATTCAACAAGATGCAATAATGATGTGTTGTGACATCTTCAAAATCTCGTCGAGCTGATTAATTTGACACTTTGTTTAACAAATTTGGTCTTCATTTGCCAAAGTTATCGAGCTTCAAAATTGGAAAAGTCACAAAAGTGGTGTGTTTGAGCACATATATTACTATTTTTCTTGGAAATTCAACAAGATGCAATCATGAATTGTTGTGTCATTTTAAAGATCTCGTCGAGCTGATTAATTTGACACTTTGTTTAACAAATTTGGTCCTCATTTGCCAAAGTTATCGAGCTTCAAAGTTTGAAAAGTCACAAAAGTTGTGTGTTTGAGCACATAAAGTACTATTTTTCTTGGAAATTCAACAAGATGCAATCATGATGTGTTGTGACATCTTCAAAATCTCGTCGAGCTGATTAATTTGACACTTTGTTTAACAAATTTGGTCTTCATTTGCCAAAGTTATCGAGCTTCAAAATTGGAAAAGTCACAAAAGTGGTGTGTTTGAGCACATAAAGTACTATTTTTCTTGGAAATTCAACAAGATGCAATAATGATGTGTTGTGACATCTTCAAAATCTCGTCGAGCTGATTAATTTGACACTTTGTTTAACAAATTTGGTCTTCATTTGCCAAAGTTATCGAGCTTCAAAATTGGAAAAGTCACAAAAGTGGTGTGTTTGAGCACATAAAGTACTATTTTTCTTGGAAATTCAACAAGATGTAATAATGATGTGTTGTGTCATTTTAAAGATCTCGTCGAGCTGATTAATTTGACACTTTGGTTAACAAATTTGGTCCACATTTGCCAAAGTTATCGAGCTTCAAATTTTGAAAAGTCACAAAAGTTGTGTGTTTGAGCACATAAAGTACTATTTTTCTTGGAAATTCAACAAGATGCAATCATGAATTGTTGTGTCATTTTAAAGATCTCGTCGAGCTGATTAATTTGACACTTTGTTTAACAAATTTGGTCTTCATTTGCCAAAGTTATCGAGCTTCAAAATTGGAAAAGTCACAAAAGTTGTGTGTTTGAGCACATAAAGTACTATTTTTCTTGGAAATTGAACAAGATGCAATCATGAATTGTTGTGTCATTTTAAAGATCTCGTCGAGCTGATTAATTTGACACTTTGGTTAACAAATTTGGTCCACATTTGCCAAAGTTATCGAGCTTCAAATTTTGAAAAGTCACAAAAGTTGTGTGTTTGAGCACATAAAGTACTATTTTTCTTGGAAATTGAACAAGATGCAATCATGAATTGTTGTGTCATTTTAAAGATCTCGTCGAGCTGATTAATTTGACACTTTGGTTAACAAATTTGGTCCACATTTGCCAAAGTTATCGAGCTTCAAAGTTTGAAAAGTCACAAAAGTTGTGTGTTTGAGCACATATATTACTATTTTTCTTGGAAATTCAACAAGATGCAATCATGAATTGTTGTGTCATTTTAAAGATCTCATCGAGCTGATTAATTTGACACTTTGTTTAACAAATTTGGTCTTCATATGCCGAAGCTATCGAGGTTCAAAGTGTGAAAAGTCACAAAAGTTGTGTGTTTGAGCACATATAGTACTATTTTTCTTGGAAATTCAACAAGATGCAATCATGAATTGTTGTGTCATTTTAAAGATCTCGTCGAGCTGATTAATTTGACACTTTGGTTAACAAATTTGGTCCACATTTGCCAAAGTTATCGAGCTTCAAATTTTGAAAAGTCACAAAAGTTGTGTGTTTGAGCACATAAAGTACTATTTTTCTTGGAAATTGAACAAGATGCAATCATGAATTGTTGTGTCATTTTAAAGATCTCGTCGAGCTGATTAATTTGACACTTTGGTTAACAAATTTGGTGCACATTTGCCAAAGTTATCGAGCTTCAAAGTTTGAAAAGTCACAAAAGTTGTGTGTTTGAGCACATATATTACTATTTTTCTTGGAAATTCAACAAGATGCAATCATGAATTGTTGTGTCATTTTAAAGATCTCGTCGAGCTGATTAATTTGACACTTTGTTTAACAAATTTGGTCCTCATTTGCCAAAGTTATCGAGCTTCAAAGTTTGAAAAGTCACAAAAGTTGTGTGTTTGAGCACATAAAGTACTATTTTTCTTGGAAATTCAACAAGATGCAATCATGATGTGTTGTGACATCTTCAAAATCTCGTCGAGGTGATTAATTTGACACTTTGTTTAACAAATTTGGTCTTCATTTGCCGAAGCTATCGAGGTTCAAAGTGTGAAAAGTCACAAAAGTTGTGTGTTTGAGCACATATAGTACTATTTTTCTTGGAAATTCAACAAGATGCAATCATGAATTGTTGTGTCATTTTAAAGATCTCGTCGAGCTGATTAATTTGACACTTTGGTTAACAAATTTGGTCCACATTTGCCAAAGTTATCGAGCTTCAAATTTTGAAAAGTCACAAAAGTTGTGTGTTTGAGCACATAAAGTACTATTTTTCTTGGAAATTCAACAAGATGCAATCATGAATTGTTGTGTCATTTTAAAGATCTCGTCGAGCTGATTAATTTGACACTTTGTTTAACAAATTTGGTCCTCATTTGCCAAAGTTATCGAGCTTCAAAGTTTGAAAAGTCACAAAAGTTGTGTGTTTGAGCACATAAAGTACTATTTTTCTTGGAAATTCAACAAGATGCAATCATGATGTGTTGTGACATCTTCAAAATCTCGTCGAGGTGATTAATTTGACACTTTGTTTAACAAATTTGGTCTTCATTTGCCAAAGTTATCGAGCTTCAAAATTGGAAAAGTCACAAAAGTGGTGTGTTTGAGCACATAAAGTACTATTTTTCTTGGAAATTCAACAAGATGTAATAATGATGTGTTGTGTCATTTTAAAGATCTCGTCGAGCTGATTAATTTGACACTTTGGTTAACAAATTTGGTCCACATTTGCCAAAGTTATCGAGTTTCAAATTTTGAAAAGTCACAAAAGTTGTGTGTTTGAGCACATAAAGTACTATTTTTCTTGGAAATTCAACAAGATGCAATCATGAATTGTTGTGTCATTTTAAAGATCTCATCGAGCTGATTAATTTGACACTTTGTTTAACAAATTTGGTCTTCATTTGCCGAAGCTATCGAGGTTCAAAGTGTGAAAAGTCACAAAAGTTGTGTGTTTGAGCACATATAGTACTATTTTTCTTGGAAATTCAACAAGATGCAATCATGAATTGTTGTGTCATTTTAAAGATCTCGTCGAGCTGATTAATTTGACACTTTGGTTAACAAATTTGGTCCACATTTGCCAAAGTTATCGAGCTTCAAATTTTGAAAAGTCACAAAAGTTGTGTGTTTGAGCACATAAAGTACTATTTTTCTTGGAAATTGAACCAGATGCAATCATGAATTGTTGTGTCATTTTAAAGATCTCGTCGAGCTGATTAATTTGACACTTTGGTTAACAAATTTGGTGCACATTTGCCAAAGTTATCGAGCTTCAAAGTTTGAAAAGTCACAAAAGTTGTGTGTTTGAGCACATATATTACTATTTTTCTTGGAAATTCAACAAGATGCAATCATGAATTGTTGTGTCATTTTAAAGATCTCGTCGAGCTGATTAATTTGACACTTTGTTTAACAAATTTGGTCCTCATTTGCCAAAGTTATCGAGCTTCAAAGTTTGAAAAGTCACAAAAGTTGTGTGTTTGAGCACATAAAGTACTATTTTTCTTGGAAATTCAACAAGATGCAATCATGATGTGTTGTGACATCTTCAAAATCTCGTCGAGGTGATTAATTTGACACTTTGTTTAACAAATTTGGTCTTCATTTGCCGAAGCTATCGAGGTTCAAAGTGTGAAAAGTCACAAAAGTTGTGTGTTTGAGCACATATAGTACTATTTTTCTTGGAAATTCAACAAGATGCAATCATGAATTGTTGTGTCATTTTAAAGATCTCGTCGAGCTGATTAATTTGACACTTTGGTTAACAAATTTGGTCCACATTTGCCAAAGTTATCGAGCTTCAAATTTTGAAAAGTCACAAAAGTTGTGTGTTTGAGCACATAAAGTACTATTTTTCTTGGAAATTCAACAAGATGCAATCATGAATTGTTGTGTCATTTTAAAGATCTCGTCGAGCTGATTAATTTGACACTTTGTTTAACAAATTTGGTCCTCATTTGCCAAAGTTATCGAGCTTCAAAGTTTGAAAAGTCACAAAAGTTGTGTGTTTGAGCACATAAAGTACTATTTTTCTTGGAAATTCAACAAGATGCAATCATGATGTGTTGTGACATCTTCAAAATCTCGTCGAGGTGATTAATTTGACACTTTGTTTAACAAATTTGGTCTTCATTTGCCAAAGTTATCGAGCTTCAATATTGGAAAAGTCACAAAAGTGGTGTGTTTGAGCACATAAAGTACTATTTTTCTTGGAAATTCAACAAGATGTAATAATGATGTGTTGTGTCATTTTAAAGATCTCGTCGAGCTGATTAATTTGACACTTTGGTTAACAAATTTGGTCCACATTTGCCAAAGTTATCGAGCTTCAAATTTTGAAAAGTCACAAAAGTTGTGTGTTTGAGCACATAAAGTACTATTTTTCTTGGAAATTCAACAAGATGCAATCATGAATTGTTGTGTCATTTTAAAGATCTCATCGAGCTGATTAATTTGACACTTTGTTTAACAAATTTGGTCTTCATTTGCCGAAGCTATCGAGGTTCAAAGTGTGAAAAGTCACAAAAGTTGTGTGTTTGAGCACATATAGTACTATTTTTCTTGGAAATTCAACAAGATGCAATCATGAATTGTTGTGTCATTTTAAAGATCTCGTCGAGCTGATTAATTTGACACTTTGGTTAACAAATTTGGTCCACATTTGCCAAAGTTATCGAGCTTCAAATTTTGAAAAGTCACAAAAGTTGTGTGTTTGAGCACATAAAGTACTATTTTTCTTGGAAATTGAACCAGATGCAATCATGAATTGTTGTGTCATTTTAAAGATCTCGTCGAGCTGATTAATTTGACACTTTGGTTAACAAATTTGGTGCACATTTGCCAAAGTTATCGAGCTTCAAAGTTTGAAAAGTCACAAAAGTTGTGTGTTTGAGCACATATATTACTATTTTTCTTGGAAATTCAACAAGATGCAATCATGAATTGTTGTGTCATTTTAAAGATCTCGTCGAGCTGATTAATTTGACACTTTGTTTAACAAATTTGGTCCTCATTTGCCAAAGTTATCGAGCTTCAAAGTTTGAAAAGTCACAAAAGTTGTGTGTTTGAGCACATAAAGTACTATTTTTCTTGGAAATTCAACAAGATGCAATCATGATGTGTTGTGACATCTTCAAAATCTCGTCGAGGTGATTAATTTGACACTTTGTTTAACAAATTTGGTCTTCATTTGCCGAAGCTATCGAGGTTCAAAGTGTGAAAAGTCACAAAAGTTGTGTGTTTGAGCACATATAGTACTATTTTTCTTGGAAATTCAACAAGATGCAATCATGAATTGTTGTGTCATTTTAAAGATCTCGTCGAGCTGATTAATTTGACACTTTGGTTAACAAATTTGGTCCACATTTGCCAAAGTTATCGAGCTTCAAATTTTGAAAAGTCACAAAAGTTGTGTGTTTGAGCACATAAAGTACTATTTTTCTTGGAAATTCAACAAGATGCAATCATGAATTGTTGTGTCATTTTAAAGATCTCGTCGAGCTGATTAATTTGACACTTTGTTTAACAAATTTGGTCCTCATTTGCCAAAGTTATCGAGCTTCAAAGTTTGAAAAGTCACAAAAGTTGTGTGTTTGAGCACATAAAGTACTATTTTTCTTGGAAATTCAACAAGATGCAATCATGATGTGTTGTGACATCTTCAAAATCTCGTCGAGGTGATTAATTTGACACTTTGTTTAACAAATTTGGTCTTCATTTGCCAAAGTTATCGAGCTTCAAAATTGGAAAAGTCACAAAAGTGGTGTGTTTGAGCACATAAAGTACTATTTTTCTTGGAAATTCAACAAGATGTAATAATGATGTGTTGTGTCATTTTAAAGATCTCGTCGAGCTGATTAATTTGACACTTTGGTTAACAAATTTGGTCCACATTTGCCAAAGTTATCGAGTTTCAAATTTTGAAAAGTCACAAAAGTTGTGTGTTTGAGCACATAAAGTACTATTTTTCTTGGAAATTCAACAAGATGCAATCATGAATTGTTGTGTCATTTTAAAGATCTCATCGAGCTGATTAATTTGACACTTTGTTTAACAAATTTGGTCTTCATTTGCCGAAGCTATCGAGGTTCAAAGTGTGAAAAGTCACAAAAGTTGTGTGTTTGAGCACATATAGTACTATTTTTCTTGGAAATTCAACAAGATGCAATCATGAATTGTTGTGTCATTTTAAAGATCTCGTCGAGCTGATTAATTTGACACTTTGGTTAACAAATTTGGTCCACATTTGCCAAAGTTATCGAGCTTCAAATTTTGAAAAGTCACAAAAGTTGTGTGTTTGAGCACATAAAGTACTATTTTTCTTGGAAATTGAACCAGATGCAATCATGAATTGTTGTGTCATTTTAAAGATCTCGTCGAGCTGATTAATTTGACACTTTGGTTAACAAATTTGGTGCACATTTGCCAAAGTTATCGAGCTTCAAAGTTTGAAAAGTCACAAAAGTTGTGTGTTTGAGCACATATATTACTATTTTTCTTGGAAATTCAACAAGATGCAATCATGAATTGTTGTGTCATTTTAAAGATCTCGTCGAGCTGATTAATTTGACACTTTGTTTAACAAATTTGGTCCTCATTTGCCAAAGTTATCGAGCTTCAAAGTTTGAAAAGTCACAAAAGTTGTGTGTTTGAGCACATAAAGTACTATTTTTCTTGGAAATTCAACAAGATGCAATCATGATGTGTTGTGACATCTTCAAAATCTCGTCGAGGTGATTAATTTGACACTTTGTTTAACAAATTTGGTCTTCATTTGCCGAAGCTATCGAGGTTCAAAGTGTGAAAAGTCACAAAAGTTGTGTGTTTGAGCACATATAGTACTATTTTTCTTGGAAATTCAACAAGATGCAATCATGAATTGTTGTGTCATTTTAAAGATCTCGTCGAGCTGATTAATTTGACACTTTGGTTAACAAATTTGGTCCACATTTGCCAAAGTTATCGAGCTTCAAATTTTGAAAAGTCACAAAAGTTGTGTGTTTGAGCACATAAAGTACTATTTTTCTTGGAAATTCAACAAGATGCAATCATGAATTGTTGTGTCATTTTAAAGATCTCGTCGAGCTGATTAATTTGACACTTTGTTTAACAAATTTGGTCCTCATTTGCCAAAGTTATCGAGCTTCAAAGTTTGAAAAGTCACAAAAGTTGTGTGTTTGAGCACATAAAGTACTATTTTTCTTGGAAATTCAACAAGATGCAATCATGATGTGTTGTGACATCTTCAAAATCTCGTCGAGGTGATTAATTTGACACTTTGTTTAACAAATTTGGTCTTCATTTGCCAAAGTTATCGAGCTTCAATATTGGAAAAGTCACAAAAGTGGTGTGTTTGAGCACATAAAGTACTATTTTTCTTGGAAATTCAACAAGATGTAATAATGATGTGTTGTGTCATTTTAAAGATCTCGTCGAGCTGATTAATTTGACACTTTGGTTAACAAATTTGGTCCACATTTGCCAAAGTTATCGAGCTTCAAATTTTGAAAAGTCACAAAAGTTGTGTGTTTGAGCACATAAAGTACTATTTTTCTTGGAAATTCAACAAGATGCAATCATGAATTGTTGTGTCATTTTAAAGATCTCATCGAGCTGATTAATTTGACACTTTGTTTAACAAATTTGGTCTTCATTTGCCGAAGCTATCGAGGTTCAAAGTGTGAAAAGTCACAAAAGTTGTGTGTTTGAGCACATATAGTACTATTTTTCTTGGAAATTCAACAAGATGCAATCATGAATTGTTGTGTCATTTTAAAGATCTCGTCGAGCTGATTAATTTGACACTTTGGTTAACAAATTTGGTCCACATTTGCCAAAGTTATCGAGCTTCAAATTTTGAAAAGTCACAAAAGTTGTGTGTTTGAGCACATAAAGTACTATTTTTCTTGGAAATTGAACCAGATGCAATCATGAATTGTTGTGTCATTTTAAAGATCTCGTCGAGCTGATTAATTTGACACTTTGGTTAACAAATTTGGTGCACATTTGCCAAAGTTATCGAGCTTCAAAGTTTGAAAAGTCACAAAAGTTGTGTGTTTGAGCACATATATTACTATTTTTCTTGGAAATTCAACAAGATGCAATCATGAATTGTTGTGTCATTTTAAAGATCTCGTCGAGCTGATTAATTTGACACTTTGTTTAACAAATTTGGTCCTCATTTGCCAAAGTTATCGAGCTTCAAAGTTTGAAAAGTCACAAAAGTTGTGTGTTTGAGCACATAAAGTACTATTTTTCTTGGAAATTCAACAAGATGCAATCATGATGTGTTGTGACATCTTCAAAATCTCGTCGAGGTGATTAATTTGACACTTTGTTTAACAAATTTGGTCTTCATTTGCCGAAGCTATCGAGGTTCAAAGTGTGAAAAGTCACAAAAGTTGTGTGTTTGAGCACATATAGTACTATTTTTCTTGGAAATTCAACAAGATGCAATCATGAATTGTTGTGTCATTTTAAAGATCTCGTCGAGCTGATTAATTTGACACTTTGGTTAACAAATTTGGTCCACATTTGCCAAAGTTATCGAGCTTCAAATTTTGAAAAGTCACAAAAGTTGTGTGTTTGAGCACATAAAGTACTATTTTTCTTGGAAATTGAACAAGATGCAATCATGAATTGTTGTGTCATTTTAAAGATCTCGTCGAGCTGATTAATTTGACACTTTGTTTAACAAATTTGGTCCTCATTTGCCAAAGTTATCGAGCTTCAAAGTTTGAAAAGTCACAAAAGTTGTGTGTTTGAGCACATAAAGTACTATTTTTCTTGGAAATTCAACAAGATGCAATCATGATGTGTTGTGACATCTTCAAAATCTCGTCGAGGTGATTAATTTGACACTTTGTTTAACAAATTTGGTCTTCATTTGCCAAAGTTATCGAGCTTCAATATTGGAAAAGTCACAAAAGTGGTGTGTTTGAGCACATAAAGTACTATTTTTCTTGGAAATTCAACAAGATGTAATAATGATGTGTTGTGTCATTTTAAAGATCTCGTCGAGCTGATTAATTTGACACTTTGGTTAACAAATTTGGTCCACATTTGCCAAAGTTATCGAGCTTCAAATTTTGAAAAGTCACAAAAGTTGTGTGTTTGAGCACATAAAGTACTATTTTTCTTGGAAATTCAACAAGATGCAATCATGAATTGTTGTGTCATTTTAAAGATCTCATCGAGCTGATTAATTTGACACTTTGTTTAACAAATTTGGTCTTCATTTGCCGAAGCTATCGAGGTTCAAAGTGTGAAAAGTCACAAAAGTTGTGTGTTTGAGCACATAAAGTACTATTTTTCTTGGAAATTGAACAAGATGCAATCATGAATTGTTGTGTCATTTTAAAGATCTCGTCGAGCTGATTAATTTGACACTTTGGTTAACAAATTTGGTGCACATTTGCCAAAGTTATCGAGCTTCAAAGTTTGAAAAGTCACAAAAGTTGTGTGTTTGAGCACATATATTACTATTTTTCTTGGAAATTCAACAAGATGCAATCATGAATTGTTGTGTCATTTTAAAGATCTCGTCGAGCTGATTAATTTGACACTTTGTTTAACAAATTTGGTCGTCATTTGCCAAAGTTATCGAGCTTCAAAATTGGAAAAGTCACAAAAGTTGTGTGTTTGAGCACATAAAGTACTATTTTTCTTGGAAATTCAACAAGATGCAATCATGAATTGTTGTGTCATTTTAAAGATCTCGTCGAGCTGATTAATTTGACACTTTGGTTAACAAATTTGGTCCACATTTGCCAAAGTTATCGAGCTTCAAAGTTTGAAAAGTCACAAAAGTTGTGTGTTTGAGCACATATATTACTATTTTTCTTGGAAATTCAACAAGATGCAATCATGAATTGTTGTGTCATTTTAAAGATCTCGTCGAGCTGATTAATTTGACACTTTGTTTAACAAATTTGGTCCTCATTTGCCAAAGTTATCGAGCTTCAAAGTTTGAAAAGTCACAAAAGTTGTGTGTTTGAGCACATAAAGTACTATTTTTCTTGGAAATTCAACAAGATGCAATCATGATGTGTTGTGACATCTTCAAAATCTCGTCGAGGTGATTAATTTGACACTTTGTTTAACAAATTTGGTCTTCATTTGCCGAAGCTATCGAGGTTCAAAGTGTGAAAAGTCACAAAAGTTGTGTGTTTGAGCACATATATTACTATTTTTCTTGGAAATTCAACAAGATGCAATCATGAATTGTTGTGTCATTTTAAAGATCTCGTCGAGCTGATTAATTTGACACTTTGGTTAACAAATTTGGTCCACATTTGCCAAAGTTATCGAGCTTCAAAGTTTGAAAAGTCACAAAAGTTGTGTGTTTGAGCACATATATTACTATTTTTCTTGGAAATTCAACAAGATGCAATCATGAATTGTTGTGTCATTTTAAAGATCTCGTCGAGCTGATTAATTTGACACTTTGTTTAACAAATTTGGTCCTCATTTGCCAAAGTTATCGAGCTTCAAAGTTTGAAAAGTCACAAAAGTTGTGTGTTTGAGCACATAAAGTACTATTTTTCTTGGAAATTCAACAAGATGCAATCATGATGTGTTGTGACATCTTCAAAATCTCGTCGAGGTGATTAATTTGACACTTTGTTTAACAAATTTGGTCTTCATTTGCCAAAGTTATCGAGCTTCAAAATTGGAAAAGTCACAAAAGTGGTGTGTTTGAGCACATAAAGTACTATTTTTCTTGGAAATTCAACAAGATGTAATAATGATGTGTTGTGTCATTTTAAAGATCTCGTCGAGCTGATTAATTTGACACTTTGGTTAACAAATTTGGTCCATATTTGCCAAAGTTATCGAGCTTCAAATTTTGAAAAGTCACAAAAGTTGTGTGTTTGAGCACATAAAGTACTATTTTTCTTGGAAATTCAACAAGATGCAATCATGAATTGTTGTGTCATTTTAAAGATCTCATCGAGCTGATTAATTTGACACTTTGTTTAACAAATTTGGTCTTCATTTGCCGAAGCTATCGAGGTTCAAAGTGTGAAAAGTCACAAAAGTTGTGTGTTTGAGCACATATAGTACTATTTTTCTTGGAAATTCAACAAGATGCAATCATGAATTGTTGTGTCATTTTAAAGATCTCGTCGAGCTGATTAATTTGACACTTTGGTTAACAAATTTGGTCCACATTTGCCAAAGTTATCGAGCTTCAAATTTTGAAAAGTCACAAAAGTTGTGTGTTTGAGCACATAAAGTACTATTTTTCTTGGAAATTGAACAAGATGCAATCATGAATTGTTGTGTCATTTTAAAGATCTCGTCGAGCTGATTAATTTGACACTTTGGTTAACAAATTTGGTGCACATTTGCCAAAGTTATCGAGCTTCAAAGTTTGAAAAGTCACAAAAGTTGTGTGTTTGAGCACATATATTACTATTTTTCTTGGAAATTCAACAAGATGCAATCATGAATTGTTGTGTCATTTTAAAGATCTCGTCGAGCTGATTAATTTGACACTTTGGTTAACAAATTTGGTCCACATTTGCCAAAGTTATCGAGCTTCAAAGTTTGAAAAGTCACAAAAGTTGTGTGTTTGAGCACATATATTACTATTTTTCTTGGAAATTCAACAAGATGCAATCATGAATTGTTGTGTCATTTTAAAGATCTCGTCGAGCTGATTAATTTGACACTTTGTTTAACAAATTTGGTCGTCATTTGCCAAAGTTATCGAGCTTCAAAATTGGAAAAGTCACAAAAGTTGTGTGTTTGAGCACATAAAGTACTATTTTTCTTGGAAATTCAACAAGATGCAATCATGAATTGTTGTGTCATTTTAAAGATCTCGTCGAGCTGATTAATTTGACACTTTGTTTAACAAATTTGGTCTTCATTTGCCAAAGTTATCGAGCTTCAAAATTGGAAAAGTCACAAAAGTTGTGTGTTTGAGCACATAAAGTACTATTTTTCTTGGAAATTGAACAAGATGCAATCATGAATTGTTGTGTCATTTTAAAGATCTCGTCGAGCTGATTAATTTGACACTTTGTTTAACAAATTTGGTCCACATTTGCCAAAGTTATCGAGCTTCAAAGTTTGAAAAGTCACAAAAGTTGTGTGTTTGAGCACATAAAGTACTATTTTTCCTGGAAGTTCAACAAGATGTAATCATGATGTGTTGTGACATCTTCAAAATCTCGTCGAGCTGATTAATTTGACACTTTGGTTAACAAATTTGGTCCACATTTGCCAAAGTTATCGAGCTTCAAAGTTTGAAAAGTCACAAAAGTTGTGTGTTTGAGCACATAAAGTACTATTTTTCTTGGAAATTCAACAAGATGCAATCATGAATTGTTGTGTCATTTTAAAGATCTCGTCGAGCTGATTAATTTGACACTCTGTTTAACAAATTTGGTCCACATTTGCCAAAGTTATCGAGCTTCAAAGTTTGAAAAGTCACAAAAGTTGTGTGTTTGAGCACATAAAGTACTATTTTTCCTGGAAGTTCAACAAGATGTAATCATGATGTGTTGTGACATCTTCAAAATCTCGTCGAGCTGATTAATTTGACACTTTGGTTAACAAATTTGGTCCATATTTGCCAAAGTTATCGAGCTTCAAATTTTGAAAAGTCACAAAAGTTGTGTGTTTGAGCACATAAAGTACTATTTTTCTTGGAAATTCAACAAGATGCAATCATGAATTGTTGTGTCATTTTAAAGATCTCATCGAGCTGATTAATTTGACACTTTGTTTAACAAATTTGGTCTTCATTTGCCGAAGCTATCGAGGTTCAAAGTGTGAAAAGTCACAAAAGTTGTGTGTTTGAGCACATATAGTACTATTTTTCTTGGAAATTCAACAAGATGCAATCATGAATTGTTGTGTCATTTTAAAGATCTCGTCGAGCTGATTAATTTGACACTTTGGTTAACAAATTTGGTCCACATTTGCCAAAGTTATCGAGCTTCAAATTTTGAAAAGTCACAAAAGTTGTGTGTTTGAGCACATAAAGTACTATTTTTCTTGGAAATTGAACAAGATGCAATCATGAATTGTTGTGTCATTTTAAAGATCTCGTCGAGCTGATTAATTTGACACTTTGGTTAACAAATTTGGTGCACATTTGCCAAAGTTATCGAGCTTCAAAGTTTGAAAAGTCACAAAAGTTGTGTGTTTGAGCACATATATTACTATTTTTCTTGGAAATTCAACAAGATGCAATCATGAATTGTTGTGTCATTTTAAAGATCTCGTCGAGCTGATTAATTTGACACTTTGGTTAACAAATTTGGTCCACATTTGCCAAAGTTATCGAGCTTCAAAGTTTGAAAAGTCACAAAAGTTGTGTGTTTGAGCACATATATTACTATTTTTCTTGGAAATTCAACAAGATGCAATCATGAATTGTTGTGTCATTTTAAAGATCTCGTCGAGCTGATTAATTTGACACTTTGTTTAACAAATTTGGTCCTCATTTGCCAAAGTTATCGAGCTTCAAAGTTTGAAAAGTCACAAAAGTTGTGTGTTTGAGCACATAAAGTACTATTTTTCTTGGAAATTCAACAAGATGCAATCATGAATTGTTGTGTCATTTTAAAGATCTCGTCGAGCTGATTAATTTGACACTTTGTTTAACAAATTTGGTCTTCATTTGCCAAAGTTATCGAGCTTCAAAATTGGAAAAGTCAAAAAAGTTGTGTGTTTGAGCACATAAAGTACTATTTTTCTTGGAAATTGAACAAGATGCAATCATGAATTGTTGTGTCATTTTAAAGATCTCGTCGAGCTGATTAATTTGACACTTTGTTTAACAAATTTGGTCCACATTTGCCAAAGTTATCGAGCTTCAAAGTTTGAAAAGTCACAAAAGTTGTGTGTTTGAGCACATAAAGTACTATTTTTCCTGGAAGTTCAACAAGATGTAATCATGATGTGTTGTGACATCTTCAAAATCTCGTCGAGCTGATTAATTTGACACTTTGGTTAACAAATTTGGTCCACATTTGCCAAAGTTATCGAGCTTCAAAGTTTGAAAAGTCACAAAAGTTGTGTGTTTGAGCACATAAAGTACTATTTTTCTTGGAAATTCAACAAGATGCAATCATGAATTGTTGTGTCAGTTTAAAGATCTCGTCGAGCTGATTAATTTGACACTTTGGTTAACAAATTTGGTCCACATTTGCCAAAGTTATCGAGCTTCAAAGTTTGAAAAGTCACAAAAGTTGTGTGTTTGAGCACATAAAGTACTATTTTTCTTGGAAATTCAACAAGATGCAATCATGATGTGTTGTGACATCTTCAAAATCTCGTCGAGCTGATTAATTTGACACTTTGTTTAACAAATTTGGTCTTCATTTGCCAAAGTTATCGAGCTTCAAAATTGGAAAAGTCACAAAAGTGGTGTGTTTGAGCACATAAAGTACTATTTTTCTTGAAAATTCAACAAGATGTAATAATGATGTGTTATGTCATTTTAAAGATCTCGTCGAGCTGATTAATTTGACACTTTGGTTAACAAATTTGGTCCACATTTGCCAAAGTTATCGAGCTTCAAAGTTTGAAAAGTCACAAAAGTTGTGTGTTTGAGCACATATATTACTATTTTTCTTGGAAATTCAACAAGATGCAATCATGAATTGTTGTGTCATTTTAAAGATCTCGTCGAGCTGATTAATTTGACACTTTGTTTAACAAATTTGGTCGTCATTTGCCAAAGTTATCGAGCTTCAAAATTGGAAAAGTCACAAAAGTTGTGTGTTTGAGCACATAAAGTACTATTTTTCTTGGAAATTCAACAAGATGCAATCATGAATTGTTGTGTCATTTTAAAGATCTCGTCGAGCTGATTAATTTGACACTTTGGTTAACAAATTTGGTCCACATTTGCCAAAGTTATCGAGCTTCAAAGTTTGAAAAGTCACAAAAGTTGTGTGTTTGAGCACATATAGTACTATTTTTCTTGGAAATTCAACAAGATGTAATAATGATGTGTTGTGTCATTTTAAAGATCTCGTCGAGCTGATTAATTTGACACTTTGGTTAACAAATTTGGTCCACATTTGCCAAAGTTATCGAGCTTCAAATTTTGAAAAGTCACAAAAGTTGTGTGTTTGAGCACATAAAGTACTATTTTTCTTGGAAATTGAACAAGATGCAATCATGAATTGTTGTGTCATTTTAAAGATCTCGTCGAGCTGATTAATTTGACACTTTGGTTAACAAATTTGGTGCACATTTGCCAAAGTTATCGAGCTTCAAAGTTTGAAAAGTCACAAAAGTTGTGTGTTTGAGCACATATATTACTATTTTTCTTGGAAATTCAACAAGATGCAATCATGAATTGTTGTGTCATTTTAAAGATCTCGTCGAGCTGATTAATTTGACACTTTGGTTAACAAATTTGGTCCACATTTGCCAAAGTTATCGAGCTTCAAAGTTTGAAAAGTCACAAAAGTTGTGTGTTTGAGCACATATATTACTATTTTTCTTGGAAATTCAACAAGATGCAATCATGAATTGTTGTGTCATTTTAAAGATCTCGTCGAGCTGATTAATTTGACACTTTGTTTAACAAATTTGGTCCTCATTTGCCAAAGTTATCGAGCTTCAAAGTTTGAAAAGTCACAAAAGTTGTGTGTTTGAGCACATAAAGTACTATTTTTCTTGGAAATTCAACAAGATGCAATCATGAATTGTTGTGTCATTTTAAAGATCTCGTCGAGCTGATTAATTTGACACTTTGTTTAACAAATTTGGTCTTCATTTGCCAAAGTTATCGAGCTTCAAAATTGGAAAAGTCAAAAAAGTTGTGTGTTTGAGCACATAAAGTACTATTTTTCTTGGAAATTGAACAAGATGCAATCATGAATTGTTGTGTCATTTTAAAGATCTCGTCGAGCTGATTAATTTGACACTTTGTTTAACAAATTTGGTCCACATTTGCCAAAGTTATCGAGCTTCAAAGTTTGAAAAGTCACAAAAGTTGTGTGTTTGAGCACATAAAGTACTATTTTTCCTGGAAGTTCAACAAGATGTAATCATGATGTGTTGTGACATCTTCAAAATCTCGTCGAGCTGATTAATTTGACACTTTGGTTAACAAATTTGGTCCACATTTGCCAAAGTTATCGAGCTTCAAAGTTTGAAAAGTCACAAAAGTTGTGTGTTTGAGCACATAAAGTACTATTTTTCTTGGAAATTCAACAAGATGCAATCATGAATTGTTGTGTCAGTTTAAAGATCTCGTCGAGCTGATTAATTTGACACTTTGGTTAACAAATTTGGTCCACATTTGCCAAAGTTATCGAGCTTCAAAGTTTGAAAAGTCACAAAAGTTGTGTGTTTGAGCACATAAAGTACTATTTTTCTTGGAAATTCAACAAGATGCAATCATGATGTGTTGTGACATCTTCAAAATCTCGTCGAGCTGATTAATTTGACACTTTGTTTAACAAATTTGGTCTTCATTTGCCAAAGTTATCGAGCTTCAAAATTGGAAAAGTCACAAAAGTGGTGTGTTTGAGCACATAAAGTACTATTTTTCTTGAAAATTCAACAAGATGTAATAATGATGTGTTATGTCATTTTAAAGATCTCGTCGAGCTGATTAATTTGACACTTTGGTTAACAAATTTGGTCCACATTTGCCAAAGTTATCGAGCTTCAAAGTTTGAAAAGTCACAAAAGTTGTGTGTTTGAGCACATATATTACTATTTTTCTTGGAAATTCAACAAGATGCAATCATGAATTGTTGTGTCATTTTAAAGATCTCGTCGAGCTGATTAATTTGACACTTTGTTTAACAAATTTGGTCGTCATTTGCCAAAGTTATCGAGCTTCAAAATTGGAAAAGTCACAAAAGTTGTGTGTTTGAGCACATAAAGTACTATTTTTCTTGGAAATTCAACAAGATGCAATCATGAATTGTTGTGTCATTTT